>NC_063354.1:29054133-29131611 GCF_021869965.1 Rhincodon typus
AAAGAGACACAAAGAGACACAAAGAGACACAAAGAGACACAAAGAGACACAAAGAGACACAAAGAGACACAAAGAGACACAAAGAGACACAAAGAGACAAAAAGCATGTATTTGAGGAGATTTAGCTAATGAGAATTTTTTTGTCAGGAGAGACCAAGGTGCATCGATGAGGGAAAAAGGTTTGATGCCAAAAATCCAGGACAACTGCAATGTTTGACAAGACTCCAAATGGCAAATGAACCAGAACATTCAAAGTTTATAGAACCCAAAAGAAAGTACGTATCAAGTTGGATTCAGCTTAGTTCAGTGGTATGAAGCAAATAATTATGGTTACTAGGTGGTTTCATCGCTGGAAGGCTGCTTCCGACAGGGTTCTCTAGATCTCATTATTGGTCTCTTGCTGCTCATGATAGAGAAATCAGTAGCTAAGGTTCAAATGTAGAGAGCCTGATTAAGACTTTGCAGAATTGAAGAGAAAATGGATTGTGGGATTAATAGTGAGGAGCTAACTAAAGGCTGCTGGAAGACATTGGTGGACTGGTTATGTGGGCAGAAAAATCTGAGCTACCACATTTGGGGAATACACAGGAAGGATCTTGAACTTTGTAGAGTAACAGAGGAACCTTAGAGAATGCAAATCTACAGATCACTCAAGGTAGGAAAAATGGGTCCAAGTGGTCAAGAAGCTTGTTGAAACACTTTCCTTTATTGGTCAAAACACAATATAGAACAGGGTGGACATGCTAGAATTGCATAGTACAAGTAAAAAGGTAAAGTTGCCAAAGCCCTACCATTCCATTGGGCTGCTTTATCATTAGAGAGCTGAGTGGGAGTGGTTTAACCCAAGTATCACCAAGCTCCGGTTGAGGGGAAGAGTTCCAGAATCAGATGTACAGCACGGAAACAGGCCCTTCAGTCCAACTGTCCGTGCCAACCAGATATCCTAAATTAATCTAGTCCCATTTGCCAGCATTTGGCCCATATCCCTCTAAACCCCTCCTATTCATATACCCATCCAGATGCCTTTTAAAATGTTGTAATTGTACCAGCCTCCACCACTTCCCGTGGTAGCTCATTCCATACACACACCTCCCTGTGTGAAAAAGTTGCCACGAAGACCCCTTTTATACTTTTCCCCTTTAAACCTACGCCCTCTAGTTTTGGATTCTCCCAGCCCAGGGAAAAGACCTTGTTTATCCATGCCCCTCATGATTTTATAAACCTCTATAAAAGGTCACCCCTCAGCCTCTGACACTCCAGGAAAATAGCCCCAACCTATTCAGCCTCTCCCAATAGCTCAAACCCTCAACTCTGGCAACATCTTTGTACGTCTTTTCTGAACCCTTTTGAGTCTCGCAACATCCTTCCTATAGCAGAGAAACTAAAGTTGCGCAGTTCTCCAAAAGTGGCCTAACCAATGTCCTGTACAGCCACGACATGATCTCCCAACTCCTATACTCAATGCACTGACCAGTAACGGTGAGCATACCAAATGCCTTCTTCACTACTCTATCTACCTGTGAATCCACTTTCAAGGAACGATAAACCTGCACTCAGGTCTCTGTTCAGCAACACTCCCCAGGACCTTACCATTAAGTGTACAAGTCCTGCCCTGGTTGACAAGTACGGTCCTTCATAGCAATGTCAGTCAGCATGGGAATTGAACCCATGCTATTGGCATCACATTGCAAACTAGATATCCAGCCCACTGAGCCACCAATCTCCAATTAGACCCCCAGTGTATACCTTGCACATCTCTAGCTGCCCAAGGTGGCGGCAGCAGCAGCAGCAAGGTGCTTCTTGAACCATGGGAGCCATGTTGGCTGTAGGTAGACCCACAATACCATTAAGTGGGGAAGCCAGTGTTTTGCCAGCAACACAGAAAGAATGATGATATCGTTGAGTCAAGATGGGCTGATTGGCTTAGAAAGGAACTTGCAGGTACTGGGTGTTGTTTCCATGCATTTTCTGACTTTGACCTTCTAGATGGAAATGGTCATGGGTTTAGAAGGTCATGCCAAAGTGCCTTGGTGAATTTCTGCAGCTCTTCTTACTGAACACTAGTGAGTTAATATTTATTGACAAGATGCTAATCAAGCAGGCTTTGCCTTGGATGGTGTCGAACTAGAGTGTTTGTGGAGCTGGACCCATCAAGGCTAGTGGGAAGCATTTCATCACTCATGATTTGTACTCATTTTGTCCTGGATCAAAATCTTAGGACTCCTTCTCTAATGTTACAGTGGATACCAATGGCAGATGGACGGCAGTAGTTCAAGGTTGCTCTTGAGAAGGTGGTGATGAGTTACAAGGGATGGCCAATGCCCACATCCTATGAATGATGCCTTTTTCTTAAAATTGGGTTAAATAACCTGAAGTTTAATAAAAGAAATTGGTTTTAAGGAGCATCCTGAAGTAAAAACATGGGGTAGACAGGAATGCTGTGCAGGAAAAGAATTACACAGCTCAGAGAGCTGAGGCAAGTGAAAGTTGACAACGATAGAGCAATTTAAAATCATGACCAGAATTGGATGGGTGGAGATGAGAGTGTTGAGACTGGAAGAGATAACATTGGGTAGGGGCAGGGGCAAGGCCAAGGCCAAGGAGGGCCTTGAAAACATGGATGAGAATTTGATGGTGACGACTTTTTTGGGGGGAGGAGGGTGGGGAAAGTGAAGAGACGGTGAAGAGACAGAGAAAGCAAGTTAGAAGAACCAGAACCTGTGTAGTGGTATAACAAACGTTAAAATTAAATGGCCACCAAACATTACAGGTAGGATATATTTGCAAAGAGCCCAGCATATGTTTATCAAAATATTGTGAGCAAAGAATTTTCAGCTTTGAAGAAAGATTGAGTGGGAGGAGGTTATCCTCTTTGGAACAGCAGATGCCAAGATTTAGACGTGTAAAAGTCAGGGAACCAGAAACAGCAAGAGACCCGACTTCTTTAACAGAGCTGATGATAATGTTGACTTTAGTTTTAAAATAATTAATGAATGATTAGAGCAACACTTTCACTCGAGGGCAGTCAGAGACTGGAGAGGCTGATACTTCAATAATAACTTCAACTGTTGATCTTCAGGACCATAAACCAGGAGCTGGAAAATTGCTTTAGTCTAGGCTCTTTTTGGGGCCAACACAGACAAGAGTCAAAATGGTCTCAAGTGCCATAAACCTATTTCTGCACTAGTTTATTGATCTTGCTTCTTGGGAAGAAATGAAGTTTGCTTTATGTTTGTTACGGTGCAGAAGCTAATTATTCCACCAACATAAATCACAGGACTTCTGTAAACAAATGAATTGCACTCAAAATCTGAGTCTGGTTATTAGTGATTTTAGGATGAATTTTACAGCCTCTGATCACAGATCAAATTTTGTAACTAGGTATTAATGGGATTATTGATGAGTTGTTCATAAACCAATCAACAGATTCCAGTTAATAATTGCAAGGTCAATGCAGCACATTTAAAAATTTCTGTTCTATAATAGTCATTATAGCTAAATATCCTGGCCACAAAAAAAAAATTGGAGTACAGCCTATTCTGTCTCAAGTGAACAAACATCTCTACTATTGTACATTAGAGATACATTTGTGAAAGCCACATTGGTCCTTGGTGGGTTTTGTATTAACCAATTTTCTGCCTAACATCTTAGCAATCCCTGACCTGCCTGAAATTCAACCTGTTTCGTGTCCTGCAGTAGTCTTCAAGGTGACATCACAGCAAAGCTCACATTTGCAAGTCAATGCAGACAATATTTCACGTGCTCTATCTTTTAGCAACATAAGTGTGCATGCTCAGGAGCAAACCTCAAGGATATACACATGTAGGTTTGTTCACAACAAGTTGAGGGGCTATGGAGTTAGAGTGGAGGAGATGTTTTGGGTTGGCTTGCCAATCTGTTGTCAGAGAACCAGTGAGCATTTTTGACAGAGAAAACTAGCACGTTCATGGATGAATGATTATTTTTTCACTGCTCTCGTGAAAGGCAGGCTCTTGGAAAGTAGCCTTTGGAAATTTTCTCATTGATGAGTGAACATTTGCAAACATGCAATCAACATGCACGCAAAACAGCTAACTAATCTTCAGGCCCCTAACAGGAAATGTTTCACCATTTTAAAATAAACATCAGGAAATAAGTGCATTGAGGGTTCCTTCTCAGTCCTAGTCCTTTTACCAACCCAGACTCAGCATCAGTATTTTCAGTCTGCCAACTGCAAGTATAGACCAATTCCATCCTACCTACTAATGATTGAAGACGAAAGACTGTCTTATTAAATGGCACAAAGAGTTTTTGAAGCTCACCCCTTCAAATGTTTCCTTCTACTTTAGGACTGCTTCATTTTTATGACCTCTATCCTTAAAACGCCTGTATTTTCTGCATGTCATTCTGCTGCCATGCCATCAGGGAGTTCCCATGATTGTATTCAGAGTTGACACCATTGCGTTTGCACCCTCCAGTTGAACCATCTTTACTGTTTTTATAAACTAATTCTCTGTTCAGATACTGAATTCATTTTCAATCTTTGCTTTCATTTTTCCTGCTGTTTGTGCCTGTACTGGTAGAGGATCTGCTGTGGAGTTATTTTAATATAATTCTCTGCTGTACTGCACAGCACTTCAGTAGTTGAGGTATTTGCACAACAGTAAATTTTGCTGAAGAGTTCGCAGAAAGCAAGAAGTCTACTTTATTCACCCAAGCTTGCTGCATCTCAGGGCAGGTTCTGGTGAAAAGATGCTGGACTAGACAATACCATACCAAATTTCATTTGCCTGCAGGTTCATACAAGTTATCTTAAAGCCACTAAGAAAGTGGGCAAGGCAGATTTGAAATTCGTTGAGGGAAGAGGAAAAAAGGTAGCAGAACCATTGTACATTAGAGTAGAATGCTGCAATCCCTTTTGACAATGCATCACAATAGCCCATCAACTGGTGTTAAGGAGATTGCTACTGCAAATGTGAAGAGGACAGCCATGAGCTAGCAGTAAAATTAAGTGTTTTAAAATGGCCTGATTCAGGGAACAATCAAAATTGCTTGAGTACTTGGGCTAGGCCCTACAAGCGAAAACAATCCAGGAAAACCATTAGAAAACAGAAACTAACCTCCCAAATGTAGCAGCCTTCAGATATCTGATGGGTTCTGAGATTGCACAGTGAACCTATCAGCAAGAATAGAAGCAAGTTGCCTCTTAGCCAGAGGCCTTGAGAGAGACTGGCCAGAGTTGTCTGAATGAGGCAAATAAATTCAAATCAATGATTTTGTTTTTCAAATTATTTCAACTAGACATGCATAGTGCTGCACGTGATATGATGTGATTTTTCAAATTTTACATTTGTTGTTCTGGGAAAAGATTGCTTAGAGGAATCCAACTCTAGCTTTAACAAATATTCCTATGGGAAGGCAAGCTTTAAGTAGTTTCATTTGAAATCATGATTATCATGAGGATTCAGGGTTAAGTTCCAAAAAAAAAAAAAAAAAAAAAAAACTTTAAAAAGGAGGTCATCTGTACTGGATGTCACAATTTCACAACAGTTTAACACAACAATTTAGACCAGTGAGATTCATGAATGGCTAAATTAAACACAAAACATGGGAGTGTTATTTTAGTGCCTGTCTGCCCTCAATTCTCAAAAGAGTTGGCCCTTTTCATTCTCAAGGACTTTTATCCTAATTAGAGCAGTTTCAAAGGCCAAGGGAACAAATCAGTTCAGTGATCACATGCAGCTGGCTTCCAAGCCTACTTCTAGCCAAGATATAGACACAATTTCAGTCAACTGCTAAACCCTACATTTATAAAAACAAGGCTTTTCTAATTAAGTTACTTCAAAGTTTTATAACTGAAATGCTCAGGAAGGGCAAGGTGATTCACAGTCTGCACAAGCTCCAGAAAGCCAGTCATAGGGGATGCAACAGCATGAGACAAGTTGTGATTTACAGCTAGTTTTCTGCATCCGATATAAATCGGCAGTCGGAGATCTCAGGATACCAAGAACAACAAATGCTCGAGATCACAGCAGATCAGACAGCATCCAGAGAGAAAGCAAACTAATGTTGAGTCGAGATGCCTCTTCACTTCAGCTCTGAAGTGTGGAGGAGGCAGCATTTACGTTCTAGTTGGGGCGGGGGGGGGGGGCAGAAAACGGAGTTGGCATGGGTTGGTGGTGTTTAGAGTGCTGGGGAGAAAAAAGGATGTTGATAGTTCAGATTGGGGGGGGCAATGGCCTAGTGGTATTAAATCGCTGGACTGTTAATCCAGAGACCCTGAATGTTCTGGGGACCTGGGTTAAAACCCCACAATGGTCGATGGTGGAATTTGATTTCAGTAAAATGTATGGAATTAAGAATCTAATGACGACCATGAATCCATTGTCGATTGTTGGGGAAAAACCCATCTGGTTCACTAACGTCCTTTTAGGGAAGGAAACTGCCATCCTTACCTGGTCTGGCCTACATGTGACTCCAGACCCACAGCAATGTGGTTGATTCTTAACTGCCCCCTGGGCAATAAATACTGCCTAGTCAGCAACACCCTCATCCCATTAATGGATAAAAGAGATCAGAATGTGAGAATGGCAGAACAATGGTGTGTCTAACTGCCAGACTTGAACACGGTCCCACTGGGTTGGGATAACAAGGTGTAGAGCTGGATGAACACAGCAGGCCAAGCAGCATCAGAGGAGCAGGAAGGCTGACATTTCGGACCTAGACCCTTCTTCAGCTACCACCAGGTTGGAGGTGGGCAGGAGGGAGACAGAACATGGTGACAAAATGTAACAAGTAAAGCTAAAAAAACAACAGAAGGCACAGGAGTGGGTACACAATTAGAAGGCGTTGAACTTAGTATTCAAATTGTGAACCCACTATTGAGCCCAAAAGGCTATAAAGTGCCTAGTCTAAGGATGAGGAGATGTTTCTCCAGTTTGTGCTGTATTCACTGAAGCACTGCAGCATGCCGAGGTCAGACAAGTAGGCATGCAAGCAGGACGCTGCATTAAAAGTGACCGGCTATGGGAAGGTCAGGGTTGTGCTTGCGCACAGACCAGAGGTGTTCTGCAATGCAGTCATCCACTCTGATTTCTCCAGAGTTTAGTAGGCCACATTGGGTGCAGTGAATCCAATACACCAGATTGGAGGTGGAACAGGTGAAATGCTGCTTCATCTGGTTTACGCCCTTGGATGGTAAGCAGGGAGGTGGTGAAGGGACAATGTTGCAGTTTCTGCCACTACATGGGAAGGGGGTGTGGTGTTAATGGTTGATGAATGGAGTAGGGTCCCGAAGGGAACAATTCCTACTAAACGAAGACAGGGAGAGTGAAGGGAAGAGGTGTTTGATGGTGAAGTTCTGCTGGAGTTGTCTGAAATGGCAGAGAATGATCCTTTGAATGCAGAGTCTGATGGGTTCAAAAGAGAGGACAACATCTATGATATTATGTAGGAGGTTGGATAAGCCAGAGAGTCAAACAAACCATCACTTGATTAACAGGGAATCTACTGCATTTCCCACTCAGTCCAGCACATTCAAATCGTCAGGACTACTCACAAGTGTCAACAATTCCAACACATTCCTCAACATAATAACTGATAAGTTGAAGGCAGTACTTAGAATATTATTTTCAAAAGGTGGTGAACCAAAAGTGAACAGAAAGCACGTGAGTTAGTTGATCCACCTCCCAGCTATCTGCTTGAAATATTGCTGACAACCCTATAATAGTTGCACCACTACACAGCTCCCTAATCAATCTTCTACATGCATTTCATTTCCTGCTCTTAATACATCCACTTATAAAAAATAGTCCTGGACTACCCTCTCTCCCATAAACATATTGCTTTGACACAAGAATATGGCTCCAAGGATCCTGATTATTCGCCAAAGTCGGTTAGCCAAGCACTGGAATAAGGGACAATTATTTTATTGTGGTTCCACTGTTCCTGCTGTGCTAAGCATTTCTGCTGGAACAAGCCCAACTTTAATTAAAGAAAGATAACATTGTTAATGGGCATCAAGAAAGGAAGCATACTTAATATTGTTTGAGAACGAGCAATGAATGAATTTTACATTCCAACTCAAAAAAAAACTTTGAATAGCTGGGAAAAATAAAATCGCAGAGGACATTAAATGGAGATAAGCCAAGTACAGGGAAATAGTTGACTTCTTTCTGTCTATGTACCCTTACTTTCACATCCCCAAAGCACATACCATGGTCTCATCACTATCTTCTACAAATATCAGGTCTAACACTGACATCCAGCTCCACTTTCCCATCACCTATCTCCATTGCACCACCACTTCTATTTGCTATTCCTTGTCTAACAGTCCCAGATAAGCCACAAATTTCTCCAAAATATTAGAACTAAAACCTCTTGTCTTTGGTATACATAAAGATTGTTCACTCGTCACTAATCTACATCCTCACTGGCTACTGTACCAGATTAAATTACTGTTCGAGTTGCTTTGCAATCAGATCCTGAGATCACCTTCTGACAATATCCTCTGCACCACAAAGATCACCGACCTTGACTCCCAACTGCAGCTAATCTGCTATAACAAACGTGTGATGGCTTAGCCAGCCTCCCATAAATCAGATCTTATTCAAAATAGCACACCAAGTTCCAGTCACCCATCATTTATATCCTCACTATCCTACTATGGCTCAGACAAACAGCATCTTAAATTTATCAGCATGCTCAAATTCCTTCTCCATTTCTAACTGCCACTCAATCCTCGAAATTTCTGTCTTCCTTTAACATTGGTCTCTTGAGCTTGCCAAGTTTTTCAACTCACCATTGCCAATTGTACTAATATGCCTATAGTCCAGGATTCCCTCTGTAAATGTCATCTCCATTTCCTTTTCAAGCTTTCACATCACCTCCTAATATCCATTGTTTTATCTCAGCAACCATTTCTGTCAGCTTATTTTAGCAGATTTGAGGATCTTGTGGCACACTGGTAATGTCCCCATCTCTGCCCTGGCTCAAGTCCCTCCTGTTCCAGATGGTCTCATAACACATCTGAACATTAAAACGTCAAAGCATAAATGCAGTTTGCTGAAATACAGCAAGTACAATAAGCACACAGGTAAACAGCTTATGTTTTATTTCAAACAGTGTCAGAATAAATGTTTTACAGCACAGAAAGGGGCCCTTTTGTCCATCACGTCTGAGCCAGTCGTCAAATAACTATCCACTCATTCCATTTCCTAGCACTTGATCGATTGCCTTGTATGTTCTGGCACTTCAAGCGATCATCTGAATTCCTAAATGTTGCAACGGTTCCCACCTCTACCACCTTTGCAGGCAATGAGTTCCAGATACCCAACACCCTCACTGAAACAGTTCTTCCTTCAACCCATCTAAATGCTCTGGTCTTTATCTCCAATTTTTGCCCTTGATTACTGACAAGGCTAATGCCGATGTATCCTACCTATGCCTCACTTTTGTACACCTCCTTCATGGTCCCCACTCAGCTTTTTGTGCTTTTAAAAAAAGTCTATCCTGTCTCTCTTCATAGTTGAATGCTGTAGTCCAAGGAGCATCCTGGTGAATTCCTCTGCACGCTCTCTAATGCATTCACATGCTTCCTATAGTATGGTGACCAGAACAGCACAATTCTCCACTTGTAGCCTAATATCTTAATGCAGCTCCATCACAACATTGTTGCACTTGTATTCAATGCTTTGACTAATAAAGGCAAGTAATCTGTAGGCCTTATAAAATTACACTGAATACAATAGTCAAGGGTCAGTTTTGTAACTACTCCTTCGCAGGATTAATGTTTTAGCAGTAGGAAACACATCAGTTCATGGTACCAGGGCACTGCTTGAAGCTGCCAGCATGCAGAGTGTTAAGGGAAAAAGAACCATGCAACAAACTGATGTTAAACTTTATTGCGCACATCACTTCATAAAAAAATTTCCTGTGCTTATACTTATTTGTTTTGCATTATTGTCCATTCCATCTGGCAAATGAGATTGTTCCAGTTTCCATGTAAATTAAAATGTTAATTTTCTTAATTTATTGACAAAGCTGCAAGCCATTAGAGACCAAGGTTCCACATAATTGCAAATTTGTTTAAAAATTTATGAGCAGCACCACTATTGAGAAGGCAAAGTCGTTTTCATAACAATATTTTGATTCACTGTATAGGCTTGAGAATTGTAAATAAAATCTCCCTGCAGTATTTGCTATGACCATCACTGTCACATCATCCCCATTCTTAGACGGCTCATCAGTCAACCTCTTGCCTTTTGCTATTCAAAACAGCATTATTTTTAATATATGTAAAACTTGCAAGAAGGATTTGTTAAGTTGATCATTTAAAATATTTTCTATTTTATATTGAAGAAAGCCATATAGTTTATGAAAACACAATTTTCATACAGGTAGCACATGCAAGAAAGTTACAGAAGTTGCTGGACAGTACAAAATGGAAACAAGACATTCAGCCCAAAAAGTCAACGTCAGCATTAACTCGCCGACAACCGAATCATTCCAGTGGACCCATTTTGTTCTCTAGATCATTTCAACTGTTAACCTATGCAGGAGACAAATTTCACAATTCACAAGTAATTCGAATTCAAAAGCAGAAACTTGCTGTCATCATGGGATTGGAGCAGGATCTTGATCAGCTCCGGACCCCATGAAGTGTCATGGCTTCAACTTAAACATGGGAAAGGAGACCTCCGGCTGATTACCACATACCGTCCTCCCTCAGCTGATGAATCAGTATTCCTCAGTGTTGAGCAACAATTGGAGGAAGCACGGAGGATGGCAAGGGCACAAAATGTACTGTGGGTGGGGGATTTCAATGTCCACCACCAAGAGTGGCTCGGCAGCAGTACTACTGATCGAGCTGGTCGGGTCCTAAAGGACATAGCTGCTAGACTGGGTCTGCGGCAGGCGGTGAGGTAACCAACAAGAGAAAAACATACTTGACCTCATCGTTACCAATCAGCCAGCTGCAGTTGTATCTATCCATGACTGTATTGGTCAGAGTGACAATTGCACGGTCCTTGCAGCGACGAAGTCCCGTCTTCGTGTTGAGAACAATCTCCATGTTGTGTGGCACCATCACCGTGCTAAATGGGACAGATTTCGCATAGAGCTAGCTACTCAACACTGGGCATCCATGAGGCGCTGTGGACCATCAACAGCAGAACTGTACTCCAGCACAATCTGTAACCTCATGACCCAGCATATCCCCCACTCAACCATTACCATCAAGCCAGGGGATCAACCCTGGTTCAAATGAAGAGTACAGGAGGGCATGCCAGGAGCAGCACCAGGAGTACCTGAAGATGAGGCATTAACCTGGTGAAGCCACCAAACAGGACTACTTGCACACCAAACAGCAAAAACAGCAAGTGATAGACAGAGCTAAGTGATTCCACAACCAACGGATCAGATCTAAGCTCTGCAGTCCTGCCACATTCAGTCATGAATGGTGGTGGACAATTAAACAACTCACTAGAGAAGGAGGCTCCACAAATATGGAAGAGCTCAGCACATCAGTGCAAAAGATAAAGCTGAAGCATTCGCAGCAATCTTCAGCCAGAAGTGCCGAGTAGAAGATCCATCTCTGCCTCCTCCAGTGGTCCCCAGCATTACAGATACCAGTGTTCAGCCAATTTGATTCACTCCACGTGATATCAAGAAATGGTTGGAGACACTGGATACTGCAAAGGCTACCGGCCCTGACAACATTCCAGCAATAGTACTGAAGACTTGTGCTCTAGAACCTGCCACTCCCTTAGCCAAGTTGTTCCAGTACAGTTATAACACTGGTATCTACCCCACCATGTGGAAAATTGCCCGAGTATGTCCTGTACACAAAAAGCAGGACTAATCCAACCCGGACAATTACCGCCCCATCAGTTTCCTCTCGATCATCAGTAAAGTGATGGAAGGTGTCATCAACAGTGCTATCAAGCAGCATCTGCTCAGCAATAACCTGCTCAGTGACGCCCAGTTTGGGTTCTGCCAGGGCCACTCAGCTCCTCATCTCATTACAGCCTTGGTTTAAACATGGACAGAAGAGCTGAATTCCAGAGGTGAGGTGAGGTGACAGCCCTTGATATCAAGGCTGCATTCAACCAAGTGTGGCATTAAGGAGCCCGAGCAAAACTGGAATCAATGGGTATCGGGGACAAACGTGACGGTGGTTGGAGTCATACCTGACTCATAGGAAAATGGTCGTGGTTCTGGGAAGTCAATTATCTCAGCTCCAGGAAATCTCTGCAAGAGTTCCTCACGTTAGTGCCCTAGCCCAACCATCTTCAGCTGCTTTGTCAATGACCTTCCCTCCACCATAAGGACAGAAGTGGGCATGTTCGCCAGTGATTGCACAATGTTCAGCACCATTCATGACTCCTCAGGTAATGAGGCAGTCTATGTTTACGTGCAACAAGACCTAGCCAACATTCAGGCTTGGGCTGACAAGTGGCAAGTGACACTTGTGCCACACAAATGCCAGGCTATGACTGTCACTTATTGGAGATGGTCATAGCCTGGCAATCTAACCACCACCCCTTGACATGCAATGGTGTTACCATCACCAAGTCCCCCACTATCAACAGCCTGGGGCTTACCATTAACCAGAAACTCAACTAGACTCACCACATTAACAGAGTGGCTACAAGAGCGGGCCAGAAGCTGGGAATACTGCGGCAAGTAACTCACCTGACTCCTCAAAGCCTGTCCATCATTGACAAGGCACAAGTCAGGAGTGTGATGGAATACTCGCCACTTACCTGGATGAGTGCAGCCCCAACAACACAAGCTTGATACCATCCAGGAAAAAGCAGCCTGCTTGATTGGCACTACATCCACAAGCATTCGCTCCCTCCACCACCGGCACACAGTAGCAGCAGTGTGTACTATTTACAAGATGCACGGCAGAAATTCACCAAAGATCCCCAGACAGCACCTTCCAAACCCTCGACCGCTTCCATCTAGAAGGACAAGGGCAGCAGATAGGTGGGAACACCACCACCTCCAGGTTCCCCTCCAAGTCACTCACCATCCTGACTTGGAAACATATCGCCATTCCTTCACGGTCACTGGGTCAAAATCCTGGAATTCCCTCCTTAATAGCATTGTGAATCAACCCACAGCAGGAGGACTGCAGCGGTTCAACAAAGCAGCTCATCACCACCTTCTCAAGGGCAACTAAGGATGGGCAAGAAATGCTGGCCAGCCAGCAACACCTACATCCTGCAATGATTAAAACAAAAAGAAGGCCAAGAAATGACAAATGGAGTTTAATACAGTTAAGTGTGAGGTGTTGCTTATTGGAAAGTCAAATCAAGGTAGAAGTTTCATGGCGAATGATAGGGCCTTAAGGAATGTAGTGAAAGAGAGGGACCTTGCAGTTCAGGCACACAGTTCTCTGGAGTCACAGGTAGACCGGACAGTGAAGACTTTTTGACACACTGGCCTTCAATCGGTCAGGGCATTCAGTACAGAGGTTGGGAAGTTATATTGCAATTGTGCAGGATATTGGTGAGGCCACACTTGGAGTATTATGTTCAGTTTTGGTTGCCTTGCTATAGGAAGGATGTTATTAAACTGGAAACAGTGCAGAAGAAATTTACAAGGATGTTGCCAGGACTCAAGGGACTGAGTTATAGGGAGAGGGTGGACAAGCTGGGACTTTTTACTTTAGACTGTAGGAGACTGAGAAGGGGAGATTTGGGGGTTGGCAGAGGGGGAGGTGGGTGGTGGAATCTTCAAGTGTACAAAGACCACGAGAGGCATGGATACAGTGAATGCACTCTGGTGTTTTTCCGAGGGCTGGGGAATCGAGGACTACAAGGCATCAATTTACAAGGTAAGAGGGGAATGAATACATGGGAACCTGAGGAGCAATTCCACCCACCACACCCCCCACCACCCCGCCCCGCCAGAGGGTGGTACGCATATGGAATGAGCTGCCAGCAGATGTGGTTCAGGCAGGTACATTAACAACATTTAAAAGGCATTTGGACAAATGCACGGATAGGAAAAGTTTAGAAGAAGGAGGATACAGGCCAAGAGTAGGGAAATGGGCTTAGCATGGATGGACATTTTGGTCAGCATAAACCAGTTTGGGCCAAAAGGCCCTAGCTCCACGCTGTCGGACTCTGACTTTATGTGAAAACATTCAGAAGGTTCCAACTGATTTAAATGCTCAAAGTCAGCCAGGCAATTTTAGGGGATTGAAAACATAACTCCTGTGTACATATTAAACTGAATCCCTGACCACACCCCACAATTCCTTCCTTTCCCATTCCCCACTAACCTCCCACCATTGTCACCACCAGAATCACAGTGGAGGTCAGTTGGCCCATCGTACCTTCACCGGTTGTCCTGCCTTTTCTCCATATCCCTCACACCATTTCTATCCAAATAGATATCCATTGCTCTCCTGAATGCCTCAATTGAACCTGCCTCCACTACATTTCAAGACAGTGCATTCCACATCATGACCATTTACATTGGGTTTCATCATAAACAGGAAATAAAATTTATGTTGCAATAAAATTAACAAATGGGAGAGAAGAAAGGTTTCATAATCTACTGCTATGCAACTGAAACTATACTCCTTTAAAGCCAAATATACACAATCAAGATAAACAAAGGACAACTTGACACAATGGAGCCAAGTATAAACAAGGAACAAAATTTTCAACATAGTTATTTTTCACTTCAAAAGTTGATCTGTTGAACCCGGGTCTTGGAATTGTTACAGTTCTCCAGCTTGGCTTTTTGGTCTTTTCACCCACACAAAATAAGTGGGGGTAGATGTCACTTCACAGGCTCTAGATCTCCCTAAATGCCCTGCACTGGAGACCTGTAGTAAACTGCAGCTCAAGCAATCCAAGTGCTGTTATTAGCCAGTCTTCCCTTAACTCAAAGGCTCTGGGTATCAGTCCCCCTCAGACATTCACTGCTTTGGAAAGCAGCATTGTCTTACCCAGCCAAAAAAATGTGCTACACTTCAATTTTTCAAAGTTGCAAAACTCTACTGGTATTTCAATGATGTGGCAGTCCAACTTGCAAGTCAGTTTGCAGTCCAATAGAAAGGAAAAACATGCAAGTTGTGAGGAACCCCACTGTCAACTCAAAAGATCAATGTAGAAAACATTTATGAAAAACCACACAGGGTCAAGATCAGCAAGTGACACTGGAAACTACAGACGACACACAAACGTACTACGTCTATCCCCGCTATAATTCCCATAGCTCTCTGATCAGGCAGGCTTCATATAAACCATTACAAAAACAAAGTTGCTGGAAAAGCTCAGCAGGTCTGGCAGCATCTGTGGAGGAGAAAACGTTTCGGGTCCGGTGACTCGGTTTTCTCCTCCACAGATGCTGCCAGACCTGCTGAGCTTTTCCAGCCACTTTGTTTTTGTCCCCGATTTACAGCATCCGCAGTTCTTTTGGTTTTTATTTCATATGAATCATTCATGAGCAATGGCAAGAAGGGGACAGGTTAAGAAAGAAGCATAAAAGCAGGTGCAAGGAAGAAAGTGGGTGTGAAAACTCAGGCTGGGAGACAAGGAAATAAAAGTGGACAAGGAGCATGAGGCAGAAAAAGGACAGTGACACAGAAGAAAGAAAAAATATTCAAGGTCTCAAGGTGATACAAATATTGTTTTACTCATCAATTACAGTTGTTTGTGTTGTAACTAAAATTGAGCAAACATTTGAATTTTGCAATTTCCAAGTAGATTTATTTAAAGAGTAACAGAAGTCATTTTAAAATAATATATTTTCAAGAGAAATGCCATGACTACAGGCTGAAAATAGCAATTGTCAGTGCAAAATAAATGACCTGCTAAACCTTCCAGTCAATCTCAAATGCCAAATAAAAGTAGGAGTTTCTTAAAACAAGTCATTGCACAAATGATGAGAATCTCGATGCTTTTTCAAATGGCCCATCAGCCAATGGACCTGTTAATTAAAGAAGTCTATCAGCAGATTCTCAAACACCTGTTACATATATCCTCGAAATACTAGATGTTGCATATTCTTCAGCATTGTAAACAATGGGTAAAATTAACTGTGTTAGAATCACTTCTCCTTCAAAGTCTAAACTTGTGTACACTACTACTTACACAGATACTAGATTCTTGTAACTCCAGCCCCAGCTGTGCACTTAGACAAGGACCTCCACAACCACATGGGAAGCTAACTTGTCTCAACTCTAATCTTGAGACTAGCTTCTTCCTCACACCTCCCCGCCACCCACCCCACCCCCCAACCATCCTGCTTGCATTAAAAATCCACTCCCAACTGCATAAGCAAATTACTCAAAATGCAATAGCTTTTAAAGAGACTTCTTACCAATCCATCTCATTAGGGAAGTGATAATTTGAAGGTATTTTGTCTTCTGGACATTGAAGAAAGTGAATGGTCCAAGCAGCAGAGAAAATGCAGTCTGCACAAAACAAAAAAAAAGTTAGCCACAAAAGTACCACTATTTAGCTCAGAAATCTACAGTATGGCACGACAATAGTGGCACATGAGATTGCAAAGATGTAACAAATTATTCAGCTTTTAAGCAGTATTGTGGAAGTGTTGGCAAACCAAAAAAAAATGGAGCAGAAAAAATAGAAAGAATGCCACAGGTGTCAGGTTGACGATACGAAGATATAGGCTAAATTTCAGAATGCTCACGAGGAAGTGAGGAGAGAAATCAGAGAAGCAGCGTCACACAAGAGATGGGCAGTTTATATTAAAAGAAATCTGAGTCATCTGTGTGTATATAAATAGTAAAGGGTAATCTGAGAATGGATGGCATCAATTAGGGGCCAAAAGAGGATCTACATACGGAGGCAATGGGCACAGTTGAGGCAATAGATGACTATTTTGCAAGTCACTTTATTAAGGAAGATGCTGCCAGAGCCGACGTAAATGAAGATGCTGTTACAAATTCGTAGAATCCCTACAGTGTGGAAACAGGACCTTCCACCCAGCAAGTCCACACCGACCCTCAAAGCATCCCACCCAGACCAATCCCCCTGTAACCCACCTAATCTGCACATCTGTCAACACTACGGGCAATTTTTCATGGCCAATCCACCTACCCTGCACATTTTTGGACCGTGGGAGGAAACCCACGCAGATAGTCGCCCGAGGATGGAATTGAACCTGGGTCCCTGGTGCTGTGAGGCAGCAGTCCTAATCACTGAGCCGCTGTTGATACAGTTGTAATGGAAAGGCTGGTGGTATACAACACTGGTAAGTCAGAATGACCAGATATAACCGGAAATGCACAATGTGGGCAAAAGACTGAAGGTCAGAGGCTCGAGCTATAACCTTCTAATCCTCTCATGTGAGGTGATGCAAGAGGGCTGGAGAACTGCAGAAATTGTGCAATTATAGGCCAGTAAACTCAGTTTTTAGAAATGATCTTTGATAAAGTAGTCATTTAGACAATTCTTTTGGAGAAATAGCAAACAGGATTGATGAATTACGAAAGCAATTGATAAAAAAGTGCCACATAAAACAGACGAGCTTGTAAAGTCAAAACACAAGAGGGCAGGTAGCATTGAGAGGAAAAGAAAACAAAGATGGCAAATAACCATTTTATTCTGGAGGAAAGCATGCAATTAGTTTGTCAGATACATTAAATGACCGTCTTGTGTGCCATGCAATTTCAAGATTTGCTACAAAATTTGAACTAATGCAAACTGAGGTAGCTGGTGAGAGTTTCAAGAGGCAGGGGTTGGTGAAAGGGGGACAACAGATGGCAGATAATGTTTACTAAAAAAATATAAAACATGCCTTGTTAGGAATTAAAAAGACAATAGAAATTAAAGGGTATAAACTAAGGGTACAAATCTAATAGGATGCAGTAAAGAAACAGGAGGTACACAAATCATAAATCACTGAAGCTAGAAAATAGTAAAACAAATGGGAGCCTGAGGTTTCATAAAGCATATTAATGAAACTTAAGGAACAAACATTTATGAAACACTAGTTTGTATTCAACTACGGTAGTGTCCAATTCTGATCAGAACACTGTGAAGGCGGCAGAGGCAGTAAAGACATAAGGATCAATAGCTACATGGATCAAATGGAGATGTGGATATTGTATGCTTTTGAAAAAAAGGAAGTTGAAGGAGATCAAACAGAAGTATTCAAAATCATGAGTGGTATGAGCAGAGTAGAGAAAAACTATATAAAAACCGACAGAAAAGCGGATGCTGTAAATCAGGAACAAAAACAAAGTTGCTGGAAAAGCTCAGTAGGTCTGGCAGCATCTGATGAGAAGAAAACCGTTAACGTTTCGAGTCCAGTGACCCTTCCTCAGAACTGATGGCAGCTAGGAAAATGTCAGTTTATATGCAGAAAGTAGGGAGGTGGGTAGGGTAGGGAGTAAGACTATTCCCATTGGTTTAAAGGTGTAGAAACAGAGGACAGTGTGATGAAGGTTCCTAATGCACTATTATTTTGAAACTAGGGTTCTAAAGTGGACAGAACCATATTGTTTCAAGTTCAATTTGCACTTCTCTACTAAATGTAAGAAGAGAAGGAAACATGAGTTGTTCTTAAAGTGGTGATAGTGTCTGAAATGCGCTGATAGGTATTGCAATGATACTATGGCTTTGAGGGGTGTATTTTGTCCTTTTTGTTTGAAGAGA
Organism: Rhincodon typus; assembly: GCF_021869965.1. Taxonomy (NCBI): domain Eukaryota; kingdom Metazoa; phylum Chordata; class Chondrichthyes; order Orectolobiformes; family Rhincodontidae; genus Rhincodon; species Rhincodon typus. The sequence continues at coordinate 29,072,760 of NC_063354.1, forward strand.
GGTTTTAAGAGACACCAAGCTGTCTACCCGGATTCAATAAGCAATCAGCTTCTGTGGTCTTGCAGGTTTTGTTTGAAAAGCTCGAACAATAGATTCGCCTGAATAGTGGGGTAAAACTCCCACAGAACTGGGATTTTGAGTTTTAGTTTTCACTAATTGCTGCTGGGGTCTTGAAGATAGGGAAGCTGTTTTTTTCCCCTCTCAGTTACAGCTAAAAGCTGGGGGCTCTTTTCCTGCTGGAGTTGAGAGACTATTTTTCTGAACTTGCAATTTGCCACAGAAAATTCAAATGGCTCCACTACTTTGCAGAGCTGCAACTGATCGAGCACCCAGCGGAAGTGCGCCAGCTTTTTGTTTAGTCGCCGAATATAAACATGTCCTAATAAGCATAAAGGACACTATGTGTTTTGCTGCATCAGTGGGTTGACAGGCAAAAAAAAAAAAAACACCAGTAAATCCAGCTTGTACTGGAATTGCATTTTCAGCTATGCAAGCCCAAGGCCTACCAAGGATCAGAATTTGAACTCGACCAGCCACATGGATACTCCACCTGCAAGAGTGGGCTGCAGTGGTGTCAGTAGGGCACTGGCCACAGAATCAGTGGTGCAGATTGGGACTCTGGGCAGGGGCTGGCAATGCCTGGAAGGGGGAACACCTGGCAGTGATAGGCCCAGAGTTTTAGGTACGTGGCAGTGGCAGTGCCCAGAGCACGGACTCCTGGCAGTGTCAGCAAGGCACTGGCAGCTGCAGAGGTGAGGTCTCCTCAGGTATTGATGTCTTTGTTGCTGTACCTGGAGTGGGGTCTCTTTGAGGCCGAGAACACTTTGCAGAAGCCCTGGAGTCATGCTTAAAACCCAAACTGAACAAAAGAGGAACGTTATTTAAGTTTTATTCTTCTTGGGACTCATTGTGACACAACACTTCTCACCACCTTCCTTGATGTGTGATTATAATTCATTCATTCACTTGTGTTTTTGGGATGTTACGAAATTGGAACAGTTACTATTTAGTAATAAAATAATCTATTATTTTGAGTTTTTATTCCAATTTCTTTTATATTTTAAAAAAACTGAATAACACAGGTTGTGTTTTAAATCTGGAAGTTTGACCAGTCGAATTACATCTGGAACGCAACACCCTACTCTTCGCTTTAAAATAAGAAAATGTTACGGTCTGGGCTAGCTTCTGAACATGTTGAGGTGGTCTGGTCTGGCCTATAACAATAGATTATTTGGGAGGACTCAGTCTTGGATTTGGGGTTTAGGTGAACAGTTCAGTATATTAGAAACAAGGGAAGAAAAAAAATTGCTGAGACACACTGTGCCCAATGACATTTTAAACAAAGAAAACCATCGAAATCGGAGTTGTGCACTGGTTCAGGCAGATAGAAAAGGTGCTGTTCATTTAATTGTCAGCAAAAGGTCGCAACTGAGGCAAAGCTGGAATACTCGAAAAAATACCAGAAGTAGAAAACTGAAGACTGAGAATATGGAAAGCCAACACATTTGCTCCCAAAGTGACTACAAGTCATACAGCATGGAAACAAACGCTTCAGTCCAATTCATCCATGCTTACCAGATTTTACAAACTAAACTAGTCCCATTTGCTGGTGTTTGGCCCCCAATCCATCTATACCTTTCTATTCATGCATCTGCCCAGATGCCTTTTAAATATTGTTATTGTACCTGCCTCTACCACTTCCTCTGGCAGTTCATTCCATACACACCAACTTCTGAAAGAATGCCCTTCAAGTCCCCGTTAAATCTTTCCGCTTTCACCTTAATCCTATGCCTTCTAGTTCTGGACTTCCCTACCCTTGGACAAAAACCTTGGCAATTCACCTTATCTATGCCCCTCATGATTTTATAACTATATCAGGTCACCCCCCCAGCCTCAGGCACTCTGGGGGAAATAAGTCCCAACCCAATCATTCTCTCCTAATAGTTCAAATACTCCAGTCCTGACAGCATCCTCGTAATTTTTTTTTCTGTACCCTTCCTAGTTTAATAGGACTTCTTAGTGATAATTACATATACAGTTTATTGGCAGCTAGCAAATGTCTGGAAAGAAGTATAACTGTCAAGGTTAGAATATGATGCATAAGATCCAAAGACAGAAAATAAAGGTAGCTGGTAAACATCATGAGAATATGGGAGAACTTACAGCTGTCCACAGAGTTGTCCATCATTGATCATGTATTTACAGGATACATTGTGTAGTTTAGGGGGACGTGGCTAACCATGACATCAATGTTGCATGTAATCATTGCAACGTGGAATGTATAAAATGTTGTATTTGACTGGGGAAGGCAGTGTCCTACAGAGGGACGTCTCCCATGTTGCATTGGTAAGATGCTCAGGTCAAATAAAGGAACTAGCTAAAAGGTAATTTAACTGGGAATGTCATTACTGGAACATGTTTCAGAGGTGGTACTTGGACTGGATTTTACCAACTTGTGACAGGTTGAGATGCAAAGGACTAGTCATGTGTCAGAAGTCTTGGAAGGGGAAATTGGACAAATAGTGCCATGTAATATTACCAGCAATGGGCACTTCACTGATGCAACAGCCATCTATTGGGAGACCAATGGTAGCAAAGCATCCCATTAGGAGTACCCCATGTCCTTTTGGAATTTTGTGTCAGTAAAGGCTACAATCACATGGGAAGACCACTGGAAGGGGTCTCCTTTCTATACAGTCTGGAGGGAGGCCCTCATGGTGATAGTCACTCCCACACTTAGCACACAGCTGTCTGATGGTCTTTTGATCTCCAAAACGTGGATCATTAAGATAAAAACAAAATACTATGGATGCTGGAAATCTGAAAGAAGAACAGAGTGTTGGAGAAACTCTCAGATCTGGTAGCATCTGTGGAGAATGAGAACTGATATGGAACCCAATATCTATTCTGAAGAGTCTTATTGGACTCAAGAACATTACTGTTTCTCTCTGTACAGATGCTGCCAGGTCCACTGAGTTTCTCCAACACTTCCCATTTTTAATCCCAGATCAGGTTCAACCCACCTGGCCGTGGCTTCACCCTCATCTTGGTGCTGGTGCTGGTGGTGGTGAGTCAGCTCTAAAAACGAGAGAGTTACCATTCCCCCTTGGACAGTGGTACTACCAGAGGCCTCTTCATGGGCCATTGCTGATCAGCTCAAATTTCAGTCCTTCAACTCTACTTTTAAAAAATGATCAGCCCAAAGATTCTAAAGAGAACAGATAATGAAAACCACTGTCCAAAATAGAAGAACCAACAGTAGAAAGCCTGCATTTGGAGGGTTAACTTCATAGTCCAGTGTCAGGGCTCAGGATATCAGCTCTAGACTGGAGAAGAACTCTATTTTAATAGATGTCACATTTGAAATGAAACAAACCAGTACCACCAACTGAGATAAGTTTGATCTAGTGGCAACAACGGAGACATGGCAACAGGATGACCTCAATCAGGGCCTGAATACTGGAGGATAGGAGGCATTTAAGAAAAACAGGAAGCTAGGAAAGGGTGGAGCAATAGCTCTGTTAGTTAAAGATGATGCTAGCACAATAAAAAAAAAAAAAAAAGGAGGGATGAGCTTAATGCAGAAAACCAGGACATAGAGGCAATCTGGGTAGAAGTGAGGAATGATAAAGTCAAGAGGTCACTTGCGAGAGCTCTGCACAGGTCCCTTAATGGGAGCTTGTCAAAAAGGGTACATCAATTATCATGGGGGATTTTAACCTACATGTAGGCTGGAAATTTCTGATGGGAGAAAATAGTGCAGATAAGGATTCATTGACAGTTTTTGAATCAAATTTCTTAGACCATGTTATAGCACCAACCAGCAGGTTAAACCGAACCTGGTTTTGACCAGTGAAATAAGACAAAATTATTGACCTCAAAGTGCTCCAAGTAGCAGCAACCTTTACATAATGGAATTTTGCCAACAATTGTAGGCTTGGACCCACTCTTCTCCCTTCGATTTTCAATTTCAACAAGGACAATTGAGTGCATGAAAGCAGAGCTAGCAAAAGTTAACTGGCAATTTCAGTTATGGGACAGGTCAAGGGAGATGCAGTGGCAAGTATTTAAGAGGATATTCCAGAAAGCACAAAAATAGACATTACAACAACTGAAAAATTCAAGGACAGACCTGCCATCTGTGGTTAACTCAAGTCAAATCCAAAGAAAAGACAATGGTGCAAGGGGAGGTGGCAGGTCAAAGATGGGACAGAAAGTTTTTAAAAAATTATATTAGATAAATAAGGAGAGAACAGTTAGGGTACAAGAAAATTAGCCAAGATTATTAAAACAGATTGGCAAATTTTATCCAAATATTTAAAACAGAAAAGAGTTAAAGTAAGTGTTGGTCCTATAGAAAATAAGTCTGGGGAGGACAAAGAGACAGCAGTCAAAGCAAACAGATATTTTGGAAATCTTCATTAGAGTCAACAAGTAGCATCCTGGAGAAAGTTGTAAATCAGGAATGGAAAGCGAGGAAGGAATTCAACAGAATGACAATTGCCCAATAAATAGTACTGAGTAAATTGTTGGAACTAAGTTGACAATTCCCTAAGTCCTTTTGGATTTCATCAGTGGATCTTAAAAGAAGCAGCCAAAAAATAGATGCAAGCTTTAGAAAATTAAAATCCACACTAGATTTATGGGAAGTCCCTTTAGGTTGAATAGTTAATGTAACCCCTTTATTCACAAAAGGGAAGGGTAACAGAAAGCAGGAAACCACAGCTTAACATTGACAGCTTGTAATATTTTCTCTACAATCATTCAAGTCATTACAGTCCTTGGATAAGTTCAAGCTGATCAGGCAGGACCAACAGGTTTTTTTTTTTCCCCCGCAAAGGAAAATCATGCTTAACTAGTTTATTGGACTTCTTTAAAAGAAAAAAAAATTGTACTGTGAGGGGGAAAAACAGCAAATATATTGTATTTAGACTTCCCTAACACATTTGATAAGGTGATATAAAAAGGTTATTACTGGAAATGAAAGCTCATTTAGGGAGTTACAAATTGGCATGGATACAAGATTGGTTTGCTTTAAGAAAGCAGTGAGTACAAGTGAGTGGCTATTTCTTAGAGTTGCAGGATGTCACAGGTAGTGTGCCATGGGGTCAGTGCTGAGGCCTCAACCGTTTACATTTTGCATAAAAGGATTTGTCTGAAGGGACTGAAGGTATTACAGCTAAATTTGACTCAAAGATAGTAGGAAATGGAGTTGTGAAGAAGACATAACCTATCTTTATCCCTTTGTAGGATGCTTAAGTAAATAAAATGGAGTACATGTGGAAAAGCGGGAAATTCTCCATTTTGGCCGAAAGAATAAAGCAATAAGTTCTCTATGCTAACAAGTTTCAGAGCTCAGAGCAGCAGAGAGATCTGGGTGTGCTAGTTCATGAAATCACAAGATGAGCATGCAGGTACAGCCAGTAATCACGGAAGGTAATAGAATGCTATCGTTCATCACAAGGGGGATTGAAAGCAACAATAGGGAGCTTATGCTTCAATTGTACAGGACATTGGTGACACCGCATCTGGAGTACTGTGTAAAGTAGGTAACTGTACTTACAGAAGGATGCAGATGCAAATGCATTGGAAGCAATTTTAGGAGGTTTACTAGGCTAATACCTGGAATGAGTGAATGGCCTTATGCAGCAAGGTGTATATCCTCTGGAGAAGAGCTAAGGGTGACTTAAATGGAACATACAAGCTCCTGATGAGCATTGACAGGTGAACGTTTAAAGGATGTTTCTTCATTTGGGAAAATTTGCAATTAGGTGTCAGTTTTAAAAAAGGGGGTGCCTAAGGAAAAAAAAAGAAAATATTTAAGGGTTAAGTGTCTCTGGAATTCCTTTCTTCAAAAGGCAGTGGATGAATCAAATTATTTTTAAGGCAGAAGTAAATATATTCTTGATTACCAAGGGGATGAAAGATTGTGGATATGCAGGGATGTACAGTTCAGGTTAAAAACAGAACAGCTATAATCTCATTGAACAGCAGAGCAGGTTTGAAGAGCCAAGTGGTCGACTCTTCTTCCACGTACATATTTCCAATATTTGTGAGCAAATGGAAAATCAGAACTATTCAGGGATATGGTAGAAGCAATTAGTATTGACTAGAATACAAAAATCAAATTTCTCAAAATAGCGATATACCAGATTACTAAATTTCTGCCAGCGATTAACTGCAACATTTGACCACTATCCAACTGTCTTAAAAATAAGTTTCCCATTTAACAGTATTTCCTAGTTCTAGTCTCCCCACAAGAGGAAACATCCTTGCGATATCCATTCTGCCAATCAGAAAAACACTTCAAAACATAAGTTGATGACAACCAATTTTCTCAATGTTGTCTTCCTCAATCTTGCTGCTCTGTCTACATGCACATGTCCTAACCCCAAAATGTACAAGTAGACTAGAGGATGGAAAGAAATTCCCTTCCTTTAAATACTGCCAAGATACTACGGTCTTCGGTCCTCATGCCAAAGTCAGTTTCCTGCACCCGTCAGAAACTAAGCCAGTCTCTTCACAACTTTGAGCTGAATACACTAAGCTTGCTACCGCACATCTGTTGTCATTCAGGCTGCCTAGTTCCATTTTGGTAACACTGCCTGACTGAATCCTCATCTCAACTCATTTCTTGCTGAAACACTCATCCACAGCCTTTTGCTACCTCTGCACTTCACTACTCCAATGTACTAGCCTCCCACATTCTACCATCCATACGCTTTGTCATTTAAAACCCTGTTAAATGCCCTTATAAGTCTCCTGAACTGATCACCACTACAATTGGCTCCTGGTCAAGCAATGCCTCAACTTTAAGATTGTTATTTTTGGTTTGGAATACCTCCGTGACCTTAACTTGCCCAATCTTGCAGCTCCTCCAGACCCACAATCCTCAGAATATTTACACTCAACAATTTTGACTTCTTGAGCATTTAACACTAATAGATTCACGGTTTTGATTTGGAAATACAGACCAAAATCCAGAAAATTCTCACGAAGTCTCCAACATATTTCTTTTAAGATGGTTGTTAAAAATAATTGAGTCACTAAGGAGTTTTGCCTCAAGGTATTTCATCTGATGTAGCAATGCTTACGTTATCCCTCGTAACCCAAAAAAGTAGACTTGGACACCATGATGAGGAAGAATACAACAGGTAGCTTGATTACAGCTAATTTACAAACATGCATTTACAGACAGTGTCTAGTGTAACATTACTCTATATTACAACAGAACAGTGCTTCGAGCAACATAGAGGACAGAATTCTTATGCTCTTGGCATATGACCCAAGGGTATTTCTCCTAAAGGTGTACTGAAATATTTTGTCAATGTAAGATATGGTTACACTGATCATGCAATGGAACAGTAACCTGCCTTAGTATTGCCTTGTGATTGGTGTCCAATTTTGCTTCACACAAGTCAGAAGTACCTCAGATCATTTGATTATTCTGAAGGCACTAAATAGGACATTATTTCATACCAAATAAACTGACTTCAAATTAGCCACACCTACCTTTAAAAAAAGCAGGAGGGACTTCTCTTTTACTTGTATCCCCTAGTTCTAATCTCTCCCACAGAGGAAGACATCTGTTCAATATCACCCTGTCAAGTACCCTTAGTTATGTCATCTGAACACAGGGCGAGGTAAGCAATCATTTGATGTGGAGTAAGGTGAAAACTATGGACAGCTTTGACAGCAGTTTACTTCTGGTCAAATTTCAGATTCTGAAATGCCCATATTAGACTTCACTCCAGCAAATATAATCTAATTGCACTACATGCCAGGATGTAGTCAGTCAACTGCTCAGTTGGCATAAGATAATGGTTTCTTGAGTATCACAGCTGACAATCTTTCCTGCCCCTATCTTGCAGGCATCACTAGTCAAACATTTGTGTGCGTGCAGTAAAATGCTGAAGGCCGAGAACAAGGACCTGTTCCTCAGAGGCCTGGATTAATGGTTGCTGCAAACATATTTTAACAGGTGTCTGCCAAGCTGACTCTCTCATGTATCAGATTGAAGGTTTCTACACAAGGAGACAGAGATATTTAGCTATTAAGAAACAGGTGCATTTTGCAATTTAGCTGTAGCCTGAGCCAACTGGTGGAACAGCAGGGTTTGACCGCATAGTGCATGAGGGGGGAACAGACCCACAGTGAATACATGGGCTAAAAATTGCACACATTTTTCTACAGATGCTCTAACCTACAAGACACTTAAAGCAGATTGTAGAATCCCAATGAGCAACAGCAGACTATCAGAATCAAAATTGACATCATTAACTGCGTTGGCTGACTCCATTGTCTGAATGTTAACTTAATGTCACATTGCATAATCCATCATATTTCAGATGACTATGGACTGTTTGTAATGTGGGACACTTGCAAAGGATAGGTCATTGTTAAATGATCTTTTAGTAATTACCCATGCAAACAGTGGTCAGATGGCAAGAAACACAAGAACCAAGGGGCAACTTAAATCTAAACAAAAATAATGGGAAATAGACAGGATCAAGTCAGCTGCCATTTTACATCCCTTCTGAATTTATACTCTCTCAGTTTCAGAGAAGAGCAACAGACTGTGTACAGTATGAAACAAGCAGCTGTCAGGTGCTGAGCGTAAGGCAACCCCTCTGCAGCCAAGAAGGATTACATTTTCCTTCAATCTGAAAGTGTATTTGAAAAATTTAGCATAGCTGAAAATCTGGTAAAATTATCACAAAAAGGTCAGAGGCTGGCACTAGACGATGTAAACCACCAGGCAAAAAACACTGCACGTCAAGATTTCGAATAAGCTTAATATGGCGCAACTATTTTATAGTATTTTCCTTCAGTGGGTCAAAGCTCAAATGTATTCAGTCACTTGAACCAAAACACCCAAGTTTAGATCATGGCAATGGAAAATCAAAACAAAAAAAAAAAGTGATGGAGCATGGTCATTTTAAATTAAAGTCACTTAGAGCAGTGACCATTTCCAGCTTGCTTGTACAGGGTAGATTAATACTACCAATCATTTCAGCAAACAGTCCCATGTAAAGTAAATAAAATGTTTAACAAAGAAATATTAAAACAGCAACTGCGGCAAGAGATGATTGATAGGATTAAAGATGAGAGAAATTTGGAATTCTCCATTCTTGCAGTCTATCAGTAGCTCAACAAGAAATGATGCACGAAATGATATCAACCTGTTGCAGTTAAATATTCCAATTTAAAACACATCCTATTTCACCAGATTACTACACATCCATTGCTGGTGGCTTTTTGTCCACTTGATGCCAAAATTTTAAAAAAGATGCCAGTACACTTTATAGTTTTACAATTAAAACCTTAAAAATAATAAAAGCACCAACCAAGGAAGGGAAAATAATCCATCAGCAGCAACCACACTCAAAAATGCTTAACTGGAAGCCTAGAAATGCTCAAAGGACCAGATATTAGCATGAGGTGGAACAGGACTGTAGATTGAGATAAGAAATTACTTGGCTACTGATAACAGCCAACAGCACCATGCACACAGGCAGAGAAACCCAAAAAAAGCAAATTGGCCTAATCAGTCCAAATATCCAACATTTTGACAAATATCTTGGACTGAGTAGAAACTGATGGGCTGTGTTAACACTTGACTGAGTGGGTGACACACCTGAAGTGTGAAATGGCTCTTTTCTCACACTTCGAGGTGTTAATTACCTAGCCTGCTGGACAGTTGGTTGAGGCCAGCAGCAGGTTTTGCTGCAAAAAGCAAGTGTCAGACATTGAAGTGATGGCGCGGTACTGTTGAATGCACACTACACAATCCGCCACTTCTCCAAAACAAAGGCCACGGAATGTGCAGTACACAGCTCATTTCTTTAGCCCAGACAAAGAAAGTGCATTCTACCTCCTATACATTTGTAATTTTGACTAGGAGTGTGCATAACAGATTTGATGTTTTGAAACCTCTAACCTCTATGGATTAATCAACATCTCTTGCCATTTATATACAGGGATGGTATGGTTATATTCTTCCAGTTAGTTTCAAGTACCACAAAATTAGATAAAACATGAAGCACGCAGACTTTTCTCCCCCCTTTCAGAAAATCTCAAGTCTGAAACTTCTTGATCAGGGGGTTTCTTGTAGAAATAGCCTAAATGCAGATTGCATTACCATCCCTTAGAACATGTGGTGGCAAAGTTGATTACTGCTTGCAATGCTTTTCTTCTAAAAGCAATCTTTGCATTACAATGTTCAGCTTTCTTGTATTAATATTACTACATTGCACTTCAGTTCATGAAGATAAAATAACATCGTAAGCATCCCTCGTCCCTAGTACCAACACACTTAGCGGTTGGCTGTGTGTTGATGATTTAACATTTTCAGCAATTCTATTGACTTAAGGTATAATAAAACCCACAACGTGTGTTGTGGAGGGCGGGTAACCTACATGGAATAATAGAGTGCAAATTATCTCCCAACTCAACTGCCATTAATACATGCCAGTGAGCTGCACTATTTCCAGGCTGGCAACATTGAAGAACCTTACAAAGGCTCATCAAGATAATTAATTTATGCTGCTCCACAGTTAACATCCTATGTAACGTGAAACAAATTAGCAAACAAATTTATTACCATAATTAGTCTAATGCATTGACAGAATCCTGTACCAATTTAAAAGCTGCCACATCACTGGACAAGTTGTTTATGACAAGTCTAAAAAGTCACTCTGGTGGCTTTTTAATGATGGTCATTAGGAATATTGTGTAGGTCTGTTGAGAGATTAAGGACCAAGCAGAGTTCAAGGTGGTTTCATAAAGTGGTCGTTGCTGATACATCATATTTAGCAATTAAGTTTCCTGAAATAATGAACAAAAGAGCAGTACAGCACAGGAACAGGCCCCGTAGCCCACCAACACTGCATTAACACATGATACCTTCAAAGTAAAAAACACTTTTGCCTCTGCTGTCTGTGTCGCTCTATTCACTGCCTATTCATATTTCTGTCAAGATGACTCAAACGTTGCACCACCTCACAGTACATACCAGGCACGAACCACCCTCCGAGTTCATAAAACAAACTGCTTCTCTCATCTCCTTTAAACTTACCCCCTTATACCTTCAACCTATGCCCCCTAGTAACTAATATTTCTACCCTAGGAAAACGACTGACTATCCATGCCTCAATTTTTAATCAGGTCGCCCTTCATCCTTCGATATTCAACTAAAAAACAAACCAAGTATGTCCAATCTCTCCTCATAGCTAATATCCTCGTAAACTGTTTCTATACCCTCTCCAAAGCCTTCACATCTTTTATTAGTGTGGTGACCGGAACCATACACAACATTCCCAAATGTGGCCTGATTAAAATTCTGTAAAGATGCAATGTGATTTGCCAATATTTATATCCTTTGCCAACCAATGCCATACATCTTGGCCACCTTATCGCCTGGTGTTGCCATTTTTAGAGAACTATGAATCTGTATGCCTAGATCCTTCGCATGTTGATGCTACTAAGGGTTCTGCCATTTACTCTGTTTACTCCCCTCCTGCATTAGATCACGTAAAATACATCTCATTTGTCCTCCAGCTGCCATTCAGGGACATGCTGGCCCTGAATTCTAACTGGTCTTTAAAAGATTCCATATGCCAGATGTGGATTTACCCTCAAAAACAGTCAGTCAATCTATATTAGGCAGGACCTGAACGTTGGCATAGTTAGCCTTCCCCCAATTTAATACTTTGACCTCAAGGCTACTCATTTATCCATAAGAAATTTAAAACTCAAGAATCATGGTCATTGCTCCTGAAATGGTCCCATCTGAAACTTGGATTACTTAGTTGGGCTCCTTCCCTAGTTGGACTACTTACATATGGCTTCATATTTAAGAATTCCCCACCCTCCTCCCACACATCCCAGCCAAACACCTCGCAGTTATTGGAGGCCGAATTAAAAAAAGGGGGTGGGGGGTAGTTAAAATGACACACAACAACCCTGTTCAAAACTCTTCTGTAACCTATCCACACACCTGATCCTCCATCACCTGCTGGTGATTGATGGGATTGTAAAACAGGCTTCCCAAAGTGATTGCATCCTTTCTGTTCCTGAGCCCTACATAAATGTCATCACTGGATAAGTCCTCAAAAAAGGTGTCCACCCACAGTACAGTTGTGAAATTCTACGGTTATCAGTAATGCAACTCCCCACCTCTTCTACATCCCTCTCTATCACATGTGAAACATATAAACCCCGGAACATTGAGCTGCCAGTCTTGTCCTGTCCTTCTCTGTCAACCAAGTCTCTACAAAGGCTGAAATATCACAGTAATACATATTAACCCAAGCTGTAAGTTCATCTACCTTAACTGTCATAGTCCTCATATTAAAACAAATACAGCTCAGGCTGCTCGTCCTGCCACACACCACCTCTCCCCGTTTGTTCTTCTGCCTAGTCTTACTGGCTGTGGTCTGGTTCCTCCTCAATCATGTTAATTGCTGACCTACTGCTCCAGTTCCTGCACCCCCACCACACTAGTTTAAACCTGAATGAGTGGCACTAGCAAACCTCCCTGCCAGGATATTGGTGCCCTTCCAATTTAGGTGCAACCCTTCCTTCTTGTACAGGTCCCACCTGCCCCAGACATCCTAATGACCCACATTAGAGACAAAAAACACTGCAGATGCTGGAATCCAGTCCTGAAGAAGGGTAAGACCCAAAACATTGACTGGTCCTTTCCTCCAGATGCTGCCTAGCTTGTTGTGTTCTTCCAGCCTCCTGTTTCTGTTCCAGTGACCCACATAGCTGAAGCTGTCCCCACAACACCAGGTCTTTAGCCACACATTTAACTGTACTATCTTTCCATTCATAGCTTCCTTGACATGTGGCACAGGAAGTAATCCCAAAATTACAACCCTAAAAAGATCCTGCTTTGAGTTCCTACTTAAATCCCTGAGCTGCCTTTGCAGGATCCTCTTTCTGCTCATGTTATTACCAACTTAGACCACAACCTCTGGCTGCTCACCCTCCCCTTTCAGAGTATCCTGTGCCAGCTCAGGAACATCCTTGACTTTGGCACCAGGGATCCAACAATTCCGGTATCTGGCTCAAGGCAGCTAGGACCTCAGTACATAGTGACACTTGGTGTTTGTGTACCAAGGGTCTACACAGTGGGATGCAGCCACACACAAAGATGGACATCAGGATGAGGGCAGCATTGGGTACATTCCCCTCCCTCTTATCCAGGGCTTTGTACATAGTTCATCTGGACATGGTCTGGCTTTGACCTCCAGATGTATTAGATGGCAGCTCAGATGACAGTAGTGGCGCTGGCTTGGGAAACAGGCCAGACCTGCACCATGTAAAATAATAGGAGTAGCTCACAACTGATGACCAGGTTTTTAAACCACAATGGAGGGAGCAGTGCTCCCACTTGGCAACAGGCTCCTACCATATTTTGGCACATGCCCCAGCCGCTCAAACATATACCCAACAACTTAAGATAATCTGTCCTGATGAAGGGGATAAAATATCAGTCAGGCCAGTTGCCCAAGAACATGCCCTTACTCTTGCCTCTAATTTACCTTGGCTCCTGAGGACAGTTTGAACTGGTCAAGATGCTCATGAATCGGTACACTGACAGCTGATTCATAACAGTTAACAGCAATCATTACTCACTGACTAAACCCTAACTGTGATCCAGACACCCTGACCTGAGGCACAGGCGCTTGCAGAGGCCACATCTCTGGTTGGCTGTACACTGAATTGGTTTTAAGTTGAAGCTAACAAAAATCCACTAGTAGCAGCCCAGCTTAATTAACAAGCCTACAACATCCACTCATGATCTTGAAGTTATAACAACTTGCATCTCAGCATTTACACTTGATCTTAACCAAAAGGACAAGCAGCAATCCAAAAAGTAATTGGTCTGTCTCCAGGGAGCACTCAAGCCTGTAAAAACCCAGTTACTGAGCAGCCAAGCCTGCCAGGATCATCTCAGTAGTGATTCGGCCAGTTTCTTCCAGAATTCTCCTCAGTCACTTCTCATTACTGCCTTCTATTTTCTAAACAAAAGTATTTCAACAACTTTCCATGAATTGCCACTTGCTGTGATGAAGAGGCTAGAGTATTCCATTGATCTCAAAAAAGTGATGCAGTCAGAGTTCAACTCCTGGGAGGGTCACCAATGAAAGCTAGGATGAAGGGGAAGAACCAGATAAAGTGGAATCCAAAACAAGTCCTCAGTGATTCAAGTGGATGATGTTCATGTGATAACAGTTACGAGTGGATGAAGGCTACAGTAGCAGAGAGATCCTAGTTTGAAATTTCCTTGCCACTGTAACTGCATCTACCTTCTGTCAAGGTCCCTGTACCTGCTGACATGCATCAGCATTCGTATGTTTAAAAAGAGGTCCCAGTCAAGGCATCTACCTAAACTCCCTGCACAAGTATGGTGGTAATGTCAGACTAATCTAGATACCCAGGTAATGGGTTCAAATTCTGCTTCAGCTGGTGAACTAATACTGGCCTTATTACAGAGACAAAAAAAAACTGCAGATGCTGGAACCCAGGTAAACAGACAGGAGGCTGGAAGAACACAACAAGCCAGGCAGCATTCAAGGAAAGCAGGAGTCAACATTTAGGGCCCTGAAGCAGGATAATACTCAAAGCATTTACTACTCCTTACCTCCAGATGCTGCCTGGCTTGCTGTGTTCTTCTGGCCTGTTGGTCTATCTGGATTCCAGCATCTGCAGTTTTTTTTGTCTCCGATCAAGTTTTACCACTGCAGTCTCTGCAAAGGATGCCCACTTTGAACAAGTTCTGCCTCCCTTAGATGTTGACGACTCTTTTTCTCCAGATGTTGCCTGGCTTGCTGTGTTCTTCCAGCCTCCTGTTTGTCTACCTGACCTCATTACATCCTTGCTCCAAACATGGAAAAAAGGTTGAACTCCAAATGATAAGCTTCAGTACAAGACCCAACAGTCCCAGAGACCAGGGCACTACCACTACAGCCTTTGGTTCTTCAGAGTAGATATTTTCTAAACCAACATTTAGACTTATTACACATAGCTGAAACAGACAGCACTTAAACCCAGGCCTCCTGACCCAGTAGGAACACTACCACTGCACCCCAGGAGCCTTCAGTTCCACAAGGTAACTATTTCTAATCACCCTGTTTAAAGATGTTATGATACAGCTCAAACAGGTGGGACTTCAATGCAGGCATCCTTGCTGAGATAGGGACACTACCACTGTACCACAAAAGCCCCTGCTTCTCAGCATAATCAACCTGTTCAGACATGCTATTCCACCTCCAAGGCAGGGACTTGAACCTGGCCTCCTGAGCCAGTGATAAAAGGACAGTCCAGTGAGCCACAAGAGCACTTGTTCTTCAGGGTAACATCCTAGGCTTAACCACCTTAACCTACTTCAGCGCTCTTCCTTCAAATCGAAAAAAGGTTAGAAGAGGGGATGCTTGCTAAGGGTTACACAATATACAGCACCATTCAAGACTTCAGATACTGAAAACAGTGCCCTTCAGCAGCAAGATCTGGGCAACAGCTACTCTTGGGCTGATAAAGCGGTAAAACATGAATGTCACACAAAAGTGTCAAAATCCCGCAATTGAGATTCTAACCATCACCCCTCCATACACAACAATACCATAACAGAATCTAATCAACATCCTGGAGCCTTGCCAATGACCAGAAACTGAACTAGATCAGCCATATTAATAGTACGAGATCTGTTAGAGGCTGGGATTTTGGTAGAAATAACACCTTCCACCTCCTTAATACTTGTCCACAATCTTCAAGGTGCAAGTCAGGAGTTTTGAAATTCTCTCCGCTTGCGAGGATAGGTTCAACATGAGCAACACTCAAAACTTGACATCCAGGAGAAAGCATTTCCCCAACTGGCACCCCAACCATCACCTCAAAGTCATTCCCTCTATCACTGCATGCAGTGGCAGTGAGGTGCATAATCTACAAGAGGCATTACAGCAATCAAGACTCCTTCCCAATCCAAGTCCTCTACCACCTGGAAAGAGGAGGGCAGCAAATGCATGCAAGTAGGTTTCTCCCCTAATTTGAGACTGTACCTAGACTTGTTCACTGTTGCTAGGTCAAAAACCTGGCAACTCCTTGGCTAAGAGCACAGTGCATGACCCTGCACCCTAAAGACTAGTGGTCAAGGCAGCTCACCACCACATTCTCCAGGCAACTAACAGGACAAATGCTATCCTAGCTAGCAACATCTCCCCATGAGCAAAAATAAAAGCCCATGATGTGCCTAACAATACAACGTAATTTTTAAAACAAAAAACAAAACCTGGAAATCAGCAAGGCCAGAGGATGTTCACTTCAAATCAACCCTTTCACACTCAACTCATCATGTACTCCCTTTTAAGACAATATAAAGGGAATTTTCTAATTTGTTCAGATGTCCTCATTGATTAGCCAGCGACCTTGATTTAAAGTGACTGCTCCACTTGTGCTCAAGGGATCAGGTGTCAGTACAAGTATAGCTTGGTGTATTTCAACAACCAATTACCTTCAGCAACTGGTTTATTTTGGATGTGACGGTTTTCCTGAAAAATGCTACATGACAGTCTGCATGATGACCTTCACAGCCCTCCTCACTTTACTGCTTTCTTTCTTGTAACACACCAAGAAAACAATTGGAGTCTGATTCGTGTTATGTATTATACACTGTATATCTGTCATTAAACTTTTAAAGACTTATTTGGGGAGCCTCAAGCTGCTGCACAAACCGGTCAAGCTGTAGAATGCTCGCACAGTCAAATTGGTGCTTCTAAAAAGCACTCAAATACAAGAACAACAACAAAAACTAGAATGATTTATTAGACCAGAGGAAATAAGCACCAAGCTTAACCATTCTCATGTGACTTGAGGCCTATACCATATACCAGCTGTCAGCTGTATTCAGAATAATTACTTCCAAGGCAACTCTTAATTCAGTGAGGATAAAGCAAAGACACGTGGGTTTCGAATCAGCAATTAAAACTCTAGGGATAGAACTAAGGAGCACAAACCCGGGCTTCCCTACAGGCATGTCATCTAACAGGCCAAATAGAGGGCAGCAGAAAAAGAGAACAGTCTTAAATGATAGATGTCACAGTATTGGATGAGCAATGAGGATGAGAGAAGATGGTGCAAGGCAAATGGGCATGGCATACTAATTTCTTGACAACAGTAGATTCATCAATGAGCCCTCTGTCCAAAGATGTACTGACTCAAATACATCAATTTTCCATACCTATATATGTTGGGTTACAATTCAGCAAGCCAAGCTGACTAATTCCATTTCAGTAATGCATTCATAGGAGGTCAAGACTTCTTCAGCTACCTGGTGCCATTATGCATATTGAAACAAAAATGAACTGGTTACACCAATAGGAGGACATTGAACCTGTTGTACCCGTATCACATCTTTGTCAGATCAAAGTAGCTTGTCCCACTCAGGTCATATTTACCAAATATTTATGCGGTTCTTTTAAAAGAAATGGTTGACTGTGCCCACAATACACCTCCAGCAGTATATTCCTGATGCTAACCACTCACCAAATGCAAAATCTTTCCTTTACATCACTTCTGATTCTTTGGCCATTCACCTTAAAATCTGTACCTTGTTTCTCAAATCTCACTAATTGGAACAGTTTCTCCAAGCACTGTCCAAACCCCTCATGATTTTCAACACTTCAGCAAATCTCCGCTCTTTTTCCTCACCAAGGAAAAAAGCTCCAAGTTATCAGCAAAACTCTGGTGTCCCTGGAACCATTCATTTGAGTCTTTCTTGCACTTGTTAATGACCAACTTCTTTCGCCAAATCCAACACCTAGAGTCAATGTTTTAGAAAAGTACACTACCAGCCTTGCTTTGCTACTCTATGCCTTCTTTATAAAGGCAGGATAATTGAGTGCATGTATTATCAATAATTTCAAACTGCCCTGCACCTTCAGGGATTTGACAAGTGCATCTTCAGACTCTCCTGTGCCTGTGCGCATTTTAGCATTATTTTAAAAGCACCTCTCTACATTCTTCTGCTAATAAGCAGCATTCACACTTCTCTGCACTAACTTTCAGGTGCCAAATACCTATCAATTTACTAAGCCATGTTCTATTAACTCATAAGCCTCATTCACAATACTTCCAAATTTTACATTCTATGGGTATCAAAAAATTTTCACTCAAATGCAAACTTCTTCTCGGCCACAGGAATAAATTTTAAAGTGGAATCATGCTTGCCACAAAGTATTTTGTTCAGGTGGGATGTCAATTACATAATTAACAAAATGGTGCTTAAAGAATACGTTGAAATGCATATAAAAAGTAACAGTCCAGTTTTCTTTTACTGAGATATTGACATATTAGGAACCAAAGCAGTTGGAGTTTTACAAAATGCAAGAGTGTTATTGTTGCGTCTATCCTTTGAGGGCTATATGTTTGCTTGTAAGAGAATTATTGAAGGACCGGCTGTATTAAAAAGTACGGAAAGAGTGGGATCAGGAGAATTGGATTAAATCAGATCAGATATTAACAGTCATTGGATTAAGGAGGAGAGTCGGGGGTGGGGGGGAGCGGATGGGAAAGGTATCAAAACTGTATTGGGAACGAGAGTTTGACACGAGATGACACATGGACAAATATGTTGGTACAGGCCAGACAAGTGAACACAGCAGCACTTATTCTTGATGCACACCACTACGATGCAGGTAACACAGATCACAACATGGTTTATTCATTTTACTAGCTCTGTAATCACCACTAGTCTCAAAGCCGCGAGCAATCACTACTCAAAAAACTACAGGTTACATTTAATCAAGAACTCCAATTATCTTTTAAAACTATTTTAAAACAAAAGGTATTCGTTTCTGTGCTAGGTCAGAGGCCTCTGCATATTTGAATTACTCAGTTACATCAATTTTTCAGTTCAAATTTTTTCATGCAACATTTAGGAAAAGCAACTAGTTCAAATTTGTATGGATAGCTGAGTTCTGGCTTCACATTAATTGTTTAGTGGTTCGGAATGGCAGCTGTCTCATGCACCAGTCCCAGGGTTAGAAGGGCATACACTATGCCTTATAGACTTTTACATCAGTGAATGGGGCATACCCCATTTATATTCCCAGTATTACTATTAATGGCACGTTCCAGTTCTCCAAGTTCTGCACTTCATAAATGGATACATTAAAGGACAAATATAAATCATGCAGACATTTGTGAATGTGCTCAGTTAGATTATTATTATGGAACATAGGCTGCTACAAATCAGTCTGACAATCAGACTGAAAAAACAATTCTACAACATTGTGCCTTCCATGGTTAGTTTTTTAAAAAAAAAACCTTTAAAGCTTTTCACATTAATTTGGCATTTATCATGCAACAAAGACTGTACCATAACTTCCAGGCTGCAAACATGCGCTGTGGAAACACTGGCAAAGAGCAAGATTCAAAAAACAGCACTACTAGCAGGAGCTGAAAACCATGTTGAGCATTGATGCCACAGAAACAGAATGGGCCAGCATTTCCAACCACCTAACATATCGGTTCAGACTTGGCTCAATAAAAATTTGAAACTTATCATGCAGAATGCACAAATGGTATTTCAGACTTAAGTCTACCAATCAAACTCTCAAATCGATCCACTGTCACTGCTGGACACGGCCTGACTGTTGATCTCCTGCCACGCAGTTCAGTTTCAACACAACTTGATGAGGTTGAGGACTTAGAGCACCTACAAAAGGTTAGCAAGCCAATCTTTGATAAAATAAATAGTTATAGGTATGGCAAGTTCCATCAAGACAGATAGCCAGAGCCACAAGGAGCATGTGGCTTTGTATTATTGTCAACGAACCGCAACCAGTTAGTAGGTTGGAATCATCATCCTCCTTCCTTCAACAGCAGGGCCTACAGGACAGGGTGACAGCACTTTTGTGCTTCCCAGTCCACAAGCAATATTGGGAAGGTACTGATCGGACAGATCTGACCCCAACTGCTGGAAATTCAGCCCACAGCCATAAATCCAAAAAGGTATGGAAAATTAGAGGTGAGCTACTTCAAACATGAAGTAATGGCTTGTCTCTCAAACAGTATCCTGCACATTAGTTAACCCAACTGTTTTTAGGCCAGTAGATAAAAAGATTTCAATGAGTTAGAAATATAGAATCTCAGACTGAAGTTACAACAACCACAGCTGTCCTCTTCCCCAATTTAGTTGATCCTCCAGCACATCTGCTTGATAATGCTTCCACTATTTAGCACGTCAGATTTCACTATATTTTGATTCTTCCTCAACTTGTCTCCCCTCAGATACGGTGCAAATTGTGCTTTCAGCTTTCAATTTCTATTGACATTTCATTGTAATTCATCCAACCTGGTGGTAACAGCAACACTTTGATCAAATTTCACAGCAGAGGACATAAAGGTGGTGCAAAATCAGGAAGTCACATTTAACTGGCTGTTCTAAGGTGCCAATAATGACGCTCAAAACCACAGACTCACCACAACTTGCTTTTGGCTAAGATTCTGGACTAAAACCATTCTTCAGGGCCCAGTTAAAAAACATCCCTTCCAAGGGCAGGGAGTTCTCATGTCCTCGCCAATATTCATTCCCAAGACAGTGATTAGAAATCAGATTAGCTGGATATTTGCTTCATTACCATTTGTGAAAATTGCTGTGTACAAGTTGACTGCTGCATTTACTGAGACATGACGATTTGAAGTATTTTGTGAGCTGCAAATTTATCTGCAGCCTTGAGACAGAGGTGGTATCATGCTAGTCTTCATTTTCTTTCAATCCAGAAGACAAGATGGCAGCAGCGTAAAGTCGCTCCATTCAGAGGTCCACTTGGCTCACCAGTTCCCTTTCCTTTCTTTCCTCCTCCTCCTCTCTGCAGTGATTCCACGCCCCCATCCTTTTAACTACCCAAGGAGTAATGTTGCCAGCAGGAACTGTGTGGCAGATGAACAGGCAGGCCATGCCCGTTGGTGGCAGTGGATCAAGCGTGGGCCGGAGCGACAACAGTGGATCAAGAGCGGGCCGGCTAGGTGGCAGCAGTCAGCACCAAGAACAGGCCGCCTCCTGGGTGGCCTAGTAATTGGAGTGGCACCTGCACTGTTGTAGAGATGGAACTTGAGCATCAGATCTGGACTCCGCTTTTTCCTGCTTAACTTTTGGCTCTAAGATCTTAATTCTGGTTTTTGTAACCAAGTGGGCACCAGTGAATGGTGACTTTGTGCACATTTTGCTGTACTTAGGTATTCCCATACTTAGTACATGTGCCAAATAAGTAAACCTAAATCAAGCGGTTGGAGATGAAACTTGGAGATTTTTTTTTTAAAACACCAAAAAAAGTCCGTAAATTGCAGAATATTGATGGAACATGGAGTGCTATTATTCACCCCTGGCATTTGAAGAATACATAACCTTTACACACTGGATTTTAGGGTAGAACTTTAAATTTTTCAAAGGCTGCTTATTTTGTCAGAAAAAAAAGTGCTCCCGTCAATATCTGTAAGTATGATAGATCTCAGTAGAAACAACTCAGCTCACCGCTAATGTGCTGAGTTGCTGCAGATCATCCATCACCCACAAAGGCAATGAAACTACTTCTCACTGGAGAATTACTGTAGAGTACTGTCCACACTCATCAGGTATCAGTGGAATTGGTCAAGGGGAGGAATGGAGGAACTGCAATCCTGGGTTGCCAAACAGACAGCATTTGAGGAGGAAGGGGTAATTAAAAACAAACAAAATTCTGCTTTTAAAATCTTCACGTCACCAAATATAAACCGGAAAGAAGTGATGTTGCATTTAGAGGGAACGGTTTGTTTGCGAGTTAATCTGTTTGGATTTGGTGTGCCACCTCCATAACCATTGGATCTTGAGGTGAGATTTAAACCCGGATCTCTGGCCCAGAGGTAGCAATGGTATTGTTTCTTCATAAGCCTTACAAGGCAGAGGCTGCCACGAACCGTGGACTAACCATTCTAAGGATACAGAAGTCATAGAAAAGGGAACAAAGTTATCCTAGGAAAGGTTCCTGATTTAACTAACAAACACAAAATGTTGCATGCATTAACAAGAGAAAAAGTGTGTTAAGGATGTAAAATAATTCAAAACCATGAAACCATGTTAAATGGAAGAAGCTTGTTGCTGCTGGTTGGTGAATTAATGCAAGAGACCACAGCCTCAAAACACAGAATATTAGAAAAGTGAACATTAACGTGGAATGCTTTACCACTGTTGGAGCACAAATAATGTCAGGAAATTGGATAAGTACTTGGGAAATTGAGAAGGAACTTCTTCACCCAGAGGGTTGTTAATCTATGGAATTCCTTGCCCAGTGAAGTAGTTGACGCTACTTCAGTAAACGTTTTTAAAAATAAAGGTAGATTTTTTTTGAACAATAAAGGAATTAAGGGATATGGTGAGAACACGGGTAAGTGGATCTGAGTCCATGAAAAGATCAGCCATGATCTTATTGAATGGCGGAGCAGGCTCAAAGGGCCGGATGGCCTACTCCTGCTCCTAGTTCTTATGTTATAAATAAAACTGAAGGGATATGGCAAGAGAATTTCCTGTTATGATAGTGAACGAGAGCTTCACAAACCAGGATTGACCTAGGGCTCGGCAAAACATTACAGATACAGTGCAAATGTCTGTCCCCTGGATTAAGAAAATGGTGAACTTCCAATCATAACAGCTATCACTTTTCTAAATCTACATGCTGACATTAGGAAAGTGCGCAAGAATTCAATTTAGGAATAAGTAATAAAACTGGCTGGAAAAAGAAGGTCCAGAAGATTAACAAGTACATGTCCAGCTAATTTGCTAAGTTTCCCACAGGTCTTATTATGATTGTAGATGAATGAGGCAAAGTAAAACCTACCACATAACTGTATAAGGCAGCAGATACACTGAGCCTGACATTCAAATTTAAAGTAGGAGTTGCAGTGAAGTACTGCAAATCTGATATAGCAAAGGGATGGACAATGTCAGTGGTCTGGCAGCATCTATGGAGGGAGAAACAGGATCAACACTTGTAGGTAACTATGTTGGACCACAAGACTATCAGATTTGAAACATTAACCAGTTTCTCTCCATACAAGCTGCCACACCAGCTGAGTTTCTCCAACACGGTTTTATGCCACATTTTAGTTTTGATGCTCGCTTAATAGTGCTGACATTCAGGTTCTTCACTTCTCAGCATTGCAGGAGCTGAAGCTGCTCCATGTACTGACATAAGAGATTCCACATGTATGAACAATCCCTTTGAGAGCTGTTCACTGTTAAGGCAATGCAGTCTACAGAAGCTGCAGTGTAGAAATGCAGCACCTCATTCTCAATTTAGAATCTAAATCTGAACAGTGATTTCAAGTCTGGATCTCAGACACATACTTCAATTTACATTCCTAAGTCACCAACAGCAACACAGTAGCATCACTGGAGGCTGAATTGACAAGGTTGTGAAAGGCATCACTGGTCAATTAGTTCACTCACTACCTGCCATAAATCAAAAAAGGGGAAGTCTCCGCACTCATCCTCAACCATCTACCCATCACAGACAAGCTATTCACCACAGTATTGATAAGACTGACAACCACACAACAGGATCTCACCTTCATTTCAGGGAGATATTAGTGTCTTGCAGCACAATGGAATATGTTAAGTGGGAGCTTTCCACCAAATCTAGCAGCTCAAAATCAGATAATCAGCAGAATTGTATTCAACCACAATTTGTAATCTTATTGCCCAGCATAATTCATGTCATTACCATCATGCCAGGTTTCAATGCTGGTTTGAATAAGAGTGCAATGGGACATCCTAGGAGCAACACCAGACATAGCAAAATGAAAAATCAGGTATCAACCTAGTGAAGCTACACCACGGGACTATTTGCATACCAAACAGCAGTGAAAGCATGAACTGATACCACAAACAATGAATCAGATCTAAGCTCTGCAGTCCCATCATTTCCAGAAATTAATGGTGCTGGACAATTAACTCACTAGTGGTGGAGGCTCTACAAAATTCCATCCTCAAGCGACAGGGTGCCCAGAATATTAGTATAAAGGGAAAAACTGAAAAAGATTTGCCTCCACCTTCAACTTCCACCTCAAGTCCCCAGTTTCATAGATGGTCGGCTTCAGCCAATTCAATTCACACCATGCATCAACAGCTGAAGGCACAGGATACTGCCAAGGCTACGGGGTCTAACAGTCCATCAGTAGTACGAGGACGTGTGCTGCAGAACTAGCCATATACAGCGAAGTCATTCCAGTACAACTGCAACATCTGTCAAGCATCTAACCCAAATCTTGAAAATTACATCCTATTCACAAAAACAGAAGTCCGACATACGCAATTATCCCTCACGTATTTTAAGTCAACAAAATGATAGAAATGGTCAGAGTGTGCTATCAAGCAGCACTCGCTCAAGAACACCAGTTCACCCAAATTAAGTCCATTCAATCAGCTCCTGGCCACACTACAGGCTTGGTCAAAAAAACCAAGGGATAAGGCAAGAGCGACTGCTGTTAACATCAAGGTAGCATCAAGCAATCTGACAAAAACTAGAAGGTCAAGGACAACAGATGCATGGGAACATCACCACATGCAACCCCCAAGTTATACACCATCCTGACTTTGAAGGAATGGCAATTCTACATCCAAATTTCTATGTTAAAGTCCTGGAACTCCACCCTAACAGTACTTTGGGTGCACCTATACCAGAGACTGCAGCAATTTAAGACAGCTCACCGTCACCTTTGAGAAATAAATTCTGATCAGCAATTCCCAACATCCTAAGAATGAATACATCAACACAGTAACTTTTACAAAAACAGACACTCTCATCACCAAGTATCCAATTTGCTAATGGACAGCTTTGTCATTTCACATATACTATTTCACAGTTTTAGACAGCACACACAGGGGTTATTCAATATTCTAATCATGATATCTAGCAGGACAGCAGTCGTTTCCCTAATGAGGTTTATAACACTCACTAGTCTCATAATTCAGTGCACAAGTACAGCTCCGACTGTGATAATCTTCTTCAACCATCTGTACTTTACCTAAAACCAAACACCAACTGTGAAAACTTTACTACCAAGGGGCCTTCAGTTAGATTTCAATTACACAAGTGTCCTTCAGAAATTAAAATCATAATTAGATTCCACCTCCAAGTGCTTAAAACTAAACTAACTTCCTTTGGAGCTTAACATTTGCACCCAATTTGCTTCACATCTGAACAATATTTCCTAAATTTAACCTTGTATAGAGTTAAGATTTATCAACTGTTACAACAGCAAGTGGTATATGGTGTTTATAATAAGAGCATTTGAGTACAGACTAAAGTTGTTTTAATGCAATCTTAATGCCTGACAAAACCTCACCTAGAATCTAGGTGTGCAGTTTTGGTCTCCTAACCATAATAAAGACTTATTTGCCAGGAAAGAGAATGCAAGAAAAGTTCACCAAACCAATTTCTGGGATTGAGGGACTGCCCTACAAAGAAAGATTAAATACAATGGGTCTACATTCTCTGGAATTCAGAGAAGGAGTGGTTACTTGATTCCAAGAGTAAAAAATTCTTACAGGAATTTGCAGGGTAGATTGCGGGGCTATGCTGGAAATTGAAGATCTGGAGACCAGGCAAACTGGGAATTCTAGGTATTGCATTTCCTGTCCAGTGTTTGCACAAGGACATCTCATCTTGGATGAGAAACAATTTGTCCAATCCTGGTCATCCTCATGAGTAAATCGAAATGTGTACAAAGAAGGAAGTTCCACTGACAGAGTTTGAGTAGGGCCAAAATTAATAATCCTGGACTACTAACTAAGCCAGAAGAAAATTGCACAGAGGTCAAAATGATCACAGGGCTAAATATATAGCTAAGGATGGTGTAGGAGTTAGGGATTTTGATTCATGGGGCACTGATAACATTACTGGGAAAGAGGAAGATGATCCATTGGACAGTTTCCCCACTTATACCAAGCAATTTACTGAAAACTAATATCTTGGGCTGCAAACAGTACTTTAAACTGGAAAAAGGAGAGCATAGATGAGAGGAAATGCATAAAATGTTAGAGAAATCAAGCCACGGTGTAGAGTAGGAAAAGGCTAAAGACGAGCAGAAATGTTACATCAAGGAACAGAGACTTCAACATTAATAGTGAAGTGATTAAGATCAAAGCAAGGAATAATGATGTAATGTTGAAGTGTTTTATCTTAATGCATGAAGTAGTCATATCAAATTGGACAAAGTAATAGGGATAAACCGGTTGAATTTAAAGCACACTGGAGAGATGTAGTTGCAACATGATTGAGGTTTCAAAGTATTCCAGCATACAACTTTTAAGAGAAAATAATAGAAGAGATCAGGGTGCTGGTAATAGTAATAAAGGATGTTATTATGGACATAGGAAGCCTCTTTGCTTGGAAAAAACGCAGGGCAGAATCAATATAGTCCAAGGTTTAAAAAAATGACAACACAAGTGGTGTGGCTTATAGGCCTAACAATAGCTACATTGTTGGACAGATTATCAATCAAGAAATAGAAGTGCGTGACAAACAAAAAAGCAGTCATTGCAATGCGTTTTAATCTTACTAGAATGGATCAAATGAATAAAATAATAAGAGGACAAATTCAGTGTTCAACAGAATTTCCTAGGATAATACTATAATGCAGTAGGGAAGCTACTAGTTGGATCTTGTCTTAAATTAATGATACAGGGTTAACGAGCAATCCCTCAGGAAGGGATCCTTTGCGGAAGAGTGATCATATTAGAATTTGCATCAGCTCATTAGGGTGTTGACGACAGTGTTGACAACAGCATAAAATTGCAACAGGTTATTGATAGATTAGGTAAACTGGCCAAGTTGTGGCAGATGAATTTTAATATCATAGAATCACAGAATCCCTACAGTGTGGAAACAAGCCATTCAGCCCAACAAGTCCACACCACCCCTCCAAAGGGAATGCCACCCGTTTCCCCTACCCCTGCATTTCCCATATCTAACCCACCTAACCAAAACATCCCTGAACACTATGGGCAATTTAGCGTGGCCAATCCACCTACCCTGCACGTCTTCGGACTGTGCAAGGAAACCCACACAGACATGGGGATAATGTGCAAACTCCAAACAAACAGTCACCTGATGGTGGAATCAGAACTGCATCTCTGGCTTTGTGAGGCAGCAGTGCTAACCACTGAGCCACCATGCCACCAACAATGAGGTTATCCATTTTATGCCAAAAAAAATAGATCAGGGTGTTTTGTTTTTAGAAGACAAAATTAATGCTGTCCATGACTAACCATATTTTGGGGTGTGAAGATCAAGTGCATAGCTCTCTAAAGTGCCACAAATAGGTACAGAAAATAGTCAATGTGGCTAATGGAATGCTGGCCTACATATCTAAAGGGCTGTAATATAGGGTTTAGGGTATACCCTTGAGTTGAAGGGTGCAAACGTGATGGTGCTGTTACACTAAACCTTAGTTAGACCTCAGTGTACTGTGAGCAGATCATGGGCATCACACCTTAAGATGAATGTTTTGGCCCCAGAGAGAATTCAACATTAATTTACAAGAATGATACCTGGACTTCAGGGGTTAAATTTTGAGGAGTGATTCAACAAATTAGGCCTTTGTGCTCTACAATTTAGAAGGATCCAAATCAAGATCTTCAGGAGATTACAGAAATAAAAGGTAGATTTCCACTGGTCGCAGATTCCAGAATTAAGGCCAGGCCATGCAGGAGTGATATTAAAAAGCACTTCTACATGCCAAGAGTAGTGGATGTTTAGAATGCTCTTCTTGAAACAAGAGTTGAAAATTCTTGTGCTAAGTTAAAATATGAAATAGACAAATTTTTATTAAGAGGGTCAAGGTACACAAACAGAAATTGCCGCAGACACTCTGCGCATCTTGCACCGTCTGCAGAGAAAGAGACAGAAAGTAGAGTTAACATTTCAAGTCCAGTGGCCCTTCAAGGGATAGGGACTCAAAGCAGGCATACTGAGTTAGGCCACAGATCAGCCAATGATATCACTGAATGGCCTACTCGTGTTCTTACGTTCTTATGTCTCTCAAGTTCAGAAACACAAAGAAGTCGTCAAACACATAGCAATGAGGATGGAAATAAAATCAAAACACTCCAGATGCTGTTTCGACAATCACATTGGACCCTAAATATTAACAGTTCCTCTTCACAGATGCTGCCATGCTTGGTGAGTTAGAACACAAGAACTAGGAGCAGGAGTAGGCCATCTGGCCCTGCCATTTAATAAGATCATGGCTGATCTTTGAGACTTAGCTCCACTTACCCGCCCACTCACCATAACCCTGTTTAAAATTTTATCTAGCCTTGCCTTAACAACATTCAGCGAGGTAGCTTCAACTGCTTCACTGGGCAGGGAATTCCACAGATTCACAACCCTTTGGGTGAAGAAGTTCCTCCTGACCTCAGTCCTACGTCTGCTTCCCTTTATTTTGAAGCGATGCCCTCTAGTCCTAGTTTCACCTGCTAGCGGAAACAACCTTCCTGCCTCCACCTTATCTATTCCCTTCATTACGTTTCTATAAGATCTCCCCTCATTCTTCTGCATTCCAATGAGTATAATCCCAGTCTACTCAGTGTCTCCTCATAATCCAACCCTCTCAACTCTGGAATCAACTGAGTGAATCTCCTCTGCACCCCCTCCAGTGCTAGTATATCCCTTCTCAAGTAAGGAGACCAAAACTGCACACAGTACTCCAGGTGTGGCCTCACCAGGACCCTATACAGCTGCAGCATAGCCTCCTTGTTTTTAAACTCCATCCCTCGAGCAATGGCAGACAAAATTCCATTTGCCTTTTTAATTAACTGCTGCACCTGCAATCCTACTTTTAGCGATTCATGCACAAGGACACCCAAGTCCCTCTGCACAGCAGCGTGCTGCAATTTTTTACCTTTTAAAACATAGTCCATTTTGCTGTTATTCCTACCAAAATGGATGACCTCACACTTATCAACATTGTACTCCATCTGCCAGACCTTTGCCCACTCACAGACTATCTATATCCCTCTGCAGACTTTCAATGTCTTCTGCACACTTTGCTCTACCACTCACCTTAGTGTCATCTGCAAATTTTGACACACCACACTTAGTCCCCCAACTCCAAATCATCTATGCAAATTGTAAAAAATTGCAGTCCCAACACTAATCCCTGAGGCACACCACTCATCACTGACCGGCAACCAGAAAAACACCCATTTACCCCTTCTTTGCTTTCTGCTGGTCAATCAATCCTCTATCCATGCCAATACATTACCTGTAATACCGTGCAACTTTATCTTATGTAGCAGCCTTTGGTGTGGCACCTTGTCAAATGCCTTCTGGAAATCCAGATACACCACATCCACAGGTTCCCCATTGTCCACCATGCAAGTAATGTCCTCAAAGAATTCCACCAAATTAGTTAAACATGACCTACCCTTCATGAACCCATGCTGGGTGTTCCCAATGGGACAATTTATATCCAGATGAGTTGCTGTAATATTTTCTAGTTTTATTACATAGGCATTAATGGTGAGATCATAGGAGTGAAAAATTAACATGGATTGGGAAATTAGGTAAGAAAAGGAGAGAGGATAGTTAAGCCATGGTAAGAAAAAGAAATATTTTCCAGTTCTCAATTTATATTTAACTGAGAAATTAAAATTCAAATGGAAAGCCATCCATCTATAGCTAATTAGGCTAATGAAGAGGTTTGTTACGTTTTGCCAAGAGTGCAACCCAAGGATTAGAGAAACCTGCAAAGGGTAATGAAATCTAGAGGTAGGAATATTGCCTGTGTAAACTAGCAATAAACAGAAGAGATTTAAATCCATTTTACAAGTTAGTAAACAAGTCTTTAAAGGCTGAAGACAAAGTTAAAAAAGAACAGATGTTAAATGAATCCCAATCAAAAAAGTGAATAGGTTGGTGCAAGGACTACGCGTTGACTGTGGCTTTTCTATTCTGTAGAGTACTATGGCATGACGCAACTATTTAATTCATAAATTATCATTGCATCCTTTGATTCTATGCCAACCATTTACAGAATGAGTGTTTTGGCTTCTTTGCCAAAGTGACTGACTATCTAAACTTATGTTACCAAGGAATTTTATATTCATTTGTCTAGCTGTTGCAATACACATTGAAATATTGTTACATTTTGGTTTTATTTCTACTTATTCCTTCTCTACCTTTTACATTCACCTGTGTTTCAAATTTTGTTTTTCCTTCATGGTTTGCCTCACTATGCTTCAGTTTATTTCCACATTATGTTCCAAATTATTTACAAGAGCAAGTCCAAAACTCATCCCTTTTAACCTCATACTATCATCTTGCACATTTGCACCACAAATTGACCTGTTTTTCAAACGGCTATATTTCCTCATGCTACAAAAGTTTTTTAATGAGCCTGTTGTTGAAGCCATTTCAAAAAACCCATTGGTGATTAAATACGGTCAATCACTTCAAAAGTCTTAGTTTGATCCAATGCAACTTGTCTAAGGAATCACAGCTGGCTGTCCTTAAGTGAGGTATTCCAAAATGCTAACTAATTTCATTAGGAATTATGAATTTCAAGTGAACTTTTCCACAGCTCTGGTTTAAACCAACTGATCCAAAATTTCCCCGTTTATTCTCTTCCCTTTCTCATTTAAAAGGGGGCCTCCCTAATCCAGATCATGTATATCACATTTGATTATTGGAGCTACCAGCCAAGCAAGAGGACAAGATATTCTAACAAATTTAAATAGTACAAATTTGATTCAACAATAGTCGAAACAAAAATCCTTAGTGACTACAATACATGTTTGACACAATGAAGCAACAAAGGAGAGAGCACACAAGCTAGTGTTGTTTTCCCTGTAGTTTAGAAAGTTAAAAGGAGTGGTTGGATCAAGTTTAAGATAGAGGGAAACAAATAGGTAGATCAAGAGAAAAAATACATGTCCACCGGTCAGAAAATCTAGGATTAGGGAGTGAAATCAAGAACAAAAGGTTTTAGAAGTTGCCAACATTTACACCAATAGCAATTGATGCTGGAACAAATTGTTTATTTTAAACCCAAGGTGCTTCGATTTGTTAAAACTATTACGGAAATGTGTCAATGTGGATAAATGAAATTGGGTTACAGATCAATCACCCACTCATTGCTTGATGGAATGGCTTCAACTGCTTCTCCCATTTTTAATATTCTTTCACTCAGTTGTAAGATAATCAATGCAATTAGTGGTATCAAATTAAAAGGGATTTGTTTTAAATACATTGCATCTGTACAGTCCTTAGGACAGGAGTACACAGAATAAAAAAATTTGGGATAATGAGAGGTGATCGAAACAAATAGGATTCTGGAGGTGCTTGATGGTGTAAATGTTGAGGTTTCCCCTCGTGGGCGTGTCGAGCAACTGAGGGCATAGTCTCAGATTAAAGGCACACCAGTTTAAGACTGAAATGTGCAGGAATTTCTTCTCAGAGGTTGAATCTTTGAAACTCCTTGCCACACAGCTAGGGAGGCAGAGTCCTTGTTTATATTTAAGGCTGACAGCTAGATTATTGATCAGTAGGGGAACCAAGAATGAAGGGGAAACTACAGGAAACTGAACGTGATCAACATGTCTGGCAGCATCTGTGAAGAAAAAAAAAAAAAATCAGTTAATGTTTTGGGTCCATTGACCCTTCCTCAGTTCTGATGAAGGGTCACCAGACCCGAAATGTTAACTGATTTTTCTTCTTCACAGATGCTGCCAGACCTGCTGAGTTTTTCCAGCAACTTTTTGGTCCTGGTTTACAGCATCCGCAGCTCTTCAGTTTTTATTTTGGATATGATCAGTTTTGGATCAGCCATGATCCAATTCAGTGGCAGAGCAAGCTTGAGGGGTCAAACAGCCTACTCTTCCTATTTCCACCATCTGCAAATTCTTCTCCAAATTACACAACATCCTAACTTGGAAAAATATCACTGACCCGAGACGCTGGCTCAAAATTCCATAATTCCACAACAACATGGGAGGACTTTCATCACCTCAACCACAACAGTTCAAAGGTGGCAACTCACCATCCCTATGTTCTATGGGCATTAAGGGATGAACAGTAAGCTCTCACTAAGTGACAGGGACATCCTGTGATGAATAAAAACAGAGCATTAGTGTTGAAAATTGAAACCGAGGACTAGTATAGGAAACACACACAAGTCAGCATCTGTAAAGGCAAAAGGTGGATTACCATTTTGGTAATTTTGACTTCACTACTGCTTAAAAAAAAGCCAAAAAACACTAGCTACCATTTCACTTATGACTGTCCAGGTACTACATTTAGATTCTGTGGATTTGCATCTCAATTTGAAGATGTTAACTTGCATCTCCAACCCTCCCACACTCCTTTCACCTTCATACACAGTACAGGTTTCTCCAGGAATATTTGAAATTCTGGCTTTTAAGAGTGTAGTAAATGAACACTCAAAACCCTCATCAGCCCAAATGTATAGTGAAAAAATAAATCTTTAGAAATGTGCCAAACTTTTAACTGAAGATTGCCTCATGCCCATGTTCCCTTTCTTTAATATGTTAAATATTGGAAAATAGGTGGCTTAGCGTACACTGAGGAGGAAGAGATTTCTTGAGCAGACAAGATAAATCAGTTGCACCATGAAGAGGCTTCACTACACAGTATGAGTCACAAATCATTTCCTTGGCATGTCTGCCAGTGGTATTTGAGCGCAGATTAAGTGTCCCAAACAATTCGCTTCAACTATTTGGAGTTAACAAAATACAATGAAATTTGGAAACTAAAAAAAATACGAAATTAAACTTCAAGGTACGCACCACACCATTCTTCAAGTGATGCCCTATCGCAGATTATCCGCAGTTTCAACTTTTCCATCCATGGAGGGTCCCAGGGCCAACATAAAAACTTGACATCTATTGTAATTTGTGGATACCAAATGAATCAGATTTTTAAAAAAGTCACCAACCAGTAAAGTCAATTCTCATTACTCCCACCTCGGAGCATTTCAAGCATTCAATTTTATTTCAAATTTCCAGCACACACAACATTGTGCTTTGCTTTTGTACAAATGAGGGTTGTGCAGCCTAGAATTTTACGAGGACAACTTGATTCATGTTTTTAAGTTCAAGAGAACAGATCAGGTAGATGGCAAGAAATTATTTCCAGTAGATGGAAAGCCTGGGGCTAAGGGACTTACTTCAAACATGACACCAGGCCTTTCAGAAGCAAAAATCAGCAAACACGTGAGCACAAACAATGCAGAAAATTTGGAACTCACATCCAGCAATTGAAGCAATCAAATCAAATTTTGAATCCAAGATTGATCAATTTGACACAGCATCAAGTTAGTCTACTGCAGCGAGGTCAATAACCAACCACAATCTTATCCAATGGTGCAATGCAAATGCACATCTTACTTTCTACTCTAGTTCACCTGGAGGAGGTTTCTGTTTCCTTTTCAGCACCAGACTAGGGAATAGGAGGATAAAAAGGATCGGAGAATTTAATTTTCGTGAGATGCATTAATCTGTGGAATTCTGTTTCCCAGAACATAGTGGTAGCTGTGTTATTTGAATTTATTCAAGGCCAAGTTAGGTAAATACTTGTGGAAAGAAACAAAGTCAAGAATTATCACGGCAAGAAAATGGGAGTTCAGGCCCCAATCAGATCAATCATGACATGATCAAATGGTTGGGCAGGCTCAAAAGCACTTGAAAGCCATGGCTTACTCTAAACCCCTAAATCCCAAGTACTCCTGTTCCTACATGAAGATGCAGTAGAGATAGGTCAATCAAAATTGAAAATGGCAGAGCAGTCCCAAAGGAGGGAATTGCCAACTCCATATTATAAATAACATACCAACAGTAACTTCAAATCCCATATACCTTATGAAGATTTCCACAACTGTATTTAAAGCTTGGTGTCAATTTTTGCTCTGTCACTTCATGCAATGCACATGTAGGTGAGTTCACTTTAAATGCGAGTGTTCCTTGGTTTAAAGAACTACAGAGAACATCTCTTCCACTTTCAAATGTTAAAAATCGGACTGCTAATCCATGAATATTCATGCAGGAATAACATTTTTAAAAAGTCACAAATGCTTTTCACAACAGTCACAACCCATTGTGTATGAAAAGTTAAACAAACAGCATGGTGGAGAAACTTAGGTCTGGCTCCATCTGTAGAGAGAGAAACAGAGTTCCATGTTTCAAGTCTGGAATAACTTTTCAGACCATTAAACAGTCATACCAGACTTGAAATGTTAACTGTCTCCACAAGTGCTGCAAGACCTGCTGAGTTTCTCCAATCTTGTCTGTTTGTTCAGATTTCCAAGATCCGCAGTATTGCCCTTTTATTTTCATAAAATGAAATCAGTTAAACTTAAAAGATTGTATTTCTAGGGATTCCAAGCTTTTTCTTGGCGTTTTGCAGTCATTCCACAATTCCATAGAATGGAATTAATTGATTGAAAAATCAGAAATGAGGCAAGAAGGTATGAATAACTAACTAAGGGGAAAAAAAGTGTTTCCCCTTAAGTGAAAGGTCATTACATCAAAATTCCAACCTTCCAAAAATGGCAGATTGAAACCTCAAGAAAATTATGACACCAGAATATTGTCAGAGTATGATCAGCAGCTGAAATGGACTTCTGGGCAGAATACGGAAGGCACGAATGAAAATCATTTAAGAATTACTTGATTAGAGAATTTAGAAGGGAAGCAATAAGTTCTGGAAAAACAGAATTGGCAAGTTGGAACGATAGCAGGAACTGCCGTTGCTGGAGGATCTGAGATAACAAGGTGTAGAGCTGGATGAACACAGCAGGCCAAGCAGGAAAGCTGACATTTCGGGTCTAGACCTGCTGAGAGGTTGTAAAGCTGAAGAGCATAGGCAGCTGGAAAACTAGAACCTCAGCTTAACAGTGCAAGGGGAGTGGCCAGTTCTCCCAGTTCAGGGTTTTCTACTTTTCTTCCCCCAAGCTATAGCAATCACAAGAAGACTCGAGTACCAGAAACGTTGCAAGTTTCCATAAAGGATTCCTAACTGGCTTTTTGAAATCTCTCTGGATGTTGTTCCCTCCTGCCTGCAAGAATCAGTGTTTTAATTTACCTTTTTGTCAAGGGGTGTGGTTATGGGATGTTACTATATTGGAACAGTTAATTAGTAATAGTACTGTATCTTTGTTTGGTTAAATTTTCCAATAGTTAAGTTATTCTAAAGTCTGCTTTCTTTTGTTTGTATTTTAACTGTGGTGTTGAAATGAATTGTGTTTTGCTCAAAGCAGAGAGTGTTTTGACCAGTTACATTGTACCTGGAACACCCACTTCACATCTACCTTTAAAATATGAAAAAAAGTTATGGTCTAGGCTACCTTCTTAAAATATTTTGAGGGGATCTGACCTGGTCCATAACTCCTAAGGGACAATGTTTTCCACAGAGGGTGATGCATGCATGGTAGGAGTTGTCAAAAGAGGTGGAGGCTGGTGCAACATTTAAGAGGCATCTGGGATGGGTATATGAATTAGCAAGGATTTAGAGGGTTATGGGCCAAATGCCTGCCAAAGGGACTAGATTAATTTAGGATATCTGGTCAGCATGGATGAGTCAGACCAAAGGGTTTGTTTCCATTGTGTACAGCTCTATGACTATGTCCCCAAGACAGAGGTGAGGCAAGACAAGATAAATTGAAGTAGTTTGTTCAAAATCCACATGCAGACAAATCCCTTAATGTAGCAAATGCCAGCTGGGAGCACAACTATTGGTTTTGCCATTTGAAACATGAGAGAATAAGTCTAAAATTTTACATGTAATCTCAGACATAGTAGAGCAGCACTTCAAACTAAAATATTTATGCATGGACATTTAGAGAAGATTAAGATTCCACGTGGAGATTGCAGAATTTTATACTTGGGCACAATTATACTTAGAGAAAACTGTCAGAGGTGTATTTGTGTAAAACCACATTTTGAAGTGCTCCTACTTGGTAAACATGAATAGGTTTTGCTATCAATATTATTTGCAGATCAAGCCCCCAGATGCATACAAAAGTACATTCAGCACAATCAGGTATATTAAGCACTACACCATCGGGACATGTACCAACAGGTGTGAAGGCTCCAAACTCTCAAAATTCACCCCTACAGCATTCCCTTCCTTTGAGGCATCTTAAAATCTTGGACCAAGCTTTAATCACATGGCCCAATACCTCAGGTGAAACCACATGTTGTTAACACAAATTTTCTGGCAACACTATGAAGTGCCAGTGCACCTTTGACTATTTTAAAGATCCTACATGTGTCATCAGATAGTGGTTACCTTATTTAAGGAGTAAATGCCCACTGGGTTGGGAAATTTGAATTCAGTTAATGAAATAACTCAAATTAAAAGCTCACATAATTTAAAAAGGTGACCATGTAATTCCAGATCATCATAAGTAGCAGGGTGTGTTCAAAGGCAGTATTTATTACTTGTCCTTGAGAATTTGGTGATGAACTAATGTCCTAACTGCCTTGTTGGACCATTCCGGAGGGCAATTTGAGTCAGAGTCAATCATGTCTCCAGTCTGAAGTGACCCATGGACCACTCAGAACAGTAGATTTCCATTCTAAAAGATCATTCTTAAAACAGATTACCATATTGGAGCATGTCTTGGGTTATGTTAATTCACTAAAAGGACATTGTTAAAAGTTAATGAGGACAGGTTATATAAACTTGGGCTTCTGTTCCCTTGACTTTGCATGTGCAAAGGGTGCTCTAGTTAAATTACTAAATTAGAGAAAATAGATGCAATAAAACACTCCACTGCACTCCTGCCACATTTCTACCCCTTTCTTATTCCCAGTTATATGTTTTCCTCATTCCCAGCATTCCACCAATGCCCCTCCCACTGACCATTTTTCTGCTGCTCTCCAACTAATCAGTTGCAATTCAGATATTTTCAGCTTTGGGAGTACAGTTTCAATGTTTGCTTTAAAAGAGTTAGTGACAAAAGGCTCAGAATGAAATCGGAGCAATCACTTCTTCGATTTGAAAGTTGTTGCCAGTGATGTAGTTTGCTCACTCACCAGAAAAATCCTGTAGGCATCGATGCGTCTAACTGACCCCCAGCATGGGTCTGTATCATTGTGCTTTACTTTGCTGCCGGCACTGCATGACTGATTCCCACTATGGGAAAGGAAAAGGAAAAGTGAATTTTTGTCCCATCATTAGCATAAAAAAAATATAGTTCACGGCCAAAAGAGATTCAGCTTTGTCAAAACCACTGTTTTTAATCCAAAACACAGGAGAAACATTCAAAAACAAAATTATCCACATGAGGAGTTATGAAACAGGCCCATCTGCCTCAAAATTTGTACTGAAGGTCAGTGTTTAGCATTGTATTTCATCCTCTTCACAAAGCATTTTCATCAAACTATCAAACCTTTTAAACAACTCAATTATCGATTTAATTACAGATGAATCAATTTAAAATGGCAGTAAACTCAGCTTGCATAGCGTGCAACCATATTTCATTTGTCCCTATTACTGCAATGATAGGTAGGTTCTTTTCCCACACTGGCTGAGGTTACCATGCTTCTCAACCTCTCCCCTCATGGGAGAGGATGCTGACACAAGTTAAATGGCCATTAGTCATTTCTCTAATGAGTGCACAGCCCTTGGTCTGGCAGGACTATGGCAACTTGATCTTGTTCATGATTTGTATAAAAATCAGCTAAAACTGATTTTTTCTTCAGTCCTAATTAGACTGTCAAGGACAATAACTAGGGGAGACAAGATATTGGCACTAAATGCAGACTATGGCAATCTAGGTTCTGAAACCAGTGGTCACCTTGTCAATAAAACAAAACCAAAAGCAAGTAGTAAGTCAGATACTTGCAACTCATACTAGATGGAAATGAGAATTGGAGGAGTGGCCATTCATTTCCAAGCCTTTTCTGCATTCACTTAATGTTGCACGCAAGGAGACCAGAACAGCACTATATTCCAGGTGTGGCCTAACGCCCTGTATAATTACAGCAGGACATCCTTACTCGTCCTTAATGTTGCCCTGTAGCTTAACCCCATCCTTATTAACCTCGCCCATCAAAAACCTAATTTTTGATATTTTCATTCAACTCCTACATCAACAGCTTTCAGGGGATGTTCCTAATTTCCACTATCTTTGCCTCAACTGGCCCATGTGGGATAGACAATGATCCGTTGTGATGAACGCAAATGTGAATTTGTCTATATTTGGAATGTTTTGCATCAAGTGACACAATAAAAGCAATTCAGAACCTCAATCATTGAAAATCAATGGTGTGACAGAAGATAAAAAGGAGTAGGCCATTTGACCCTTAAACCTGCTCCACCATTCAATATCGCATGCCCATCAAGTTCAGTACCCTAATCCCACCCTTTAACCACAAGAATCATTTCTACCTAAATAAAAACCAAAAAGAACTGTGGACACTAAATCAGGAACAAAAAACAAAGTTGCTGGAAAAGCTCAGCAGGTCTGGCTGCATCGGTGAAGGAGAAAACAGAGTTAACGTTTCGGGTCCGGTGACCCTTCCTCAACTTTCTATCTCCCTTCCTGAAAAGGATGTTTTGGCCTTAACCAGTGTGCTAGTGATTTACACAGGCTCACCACTAGTCCTGTTAGCATTTTATGGGTTGTCACAAGATCCCCCTCCATTCTTCCCAACTCCAGCAAATACAAACCTAAACTGACTGAATCTCTCGTCAGTCCCACCATCCCTGAATGATTTCTTAAATCTTTGCTGCACTCCCTCAAACGAGAGTATTCTTCATCACGCAAGGAGACCAGAACAGCACTATATTCCAGGTGTGGCCTAACGCCCTGTATAATTACAGCAGGACATCCTTACTCATGTACTTGAAACCTCTCACTATGAAGGCCAACATTTCATTTGCCTTCTTGACCTGTTGCACCTGTCTGCCTTAGGTGACTGGTACACAAGGCCACCCAGACCTTGTTGCACATTCCCCTCTCGACTTACAGCCAGATAATAATGTCTCCCTGCTTTTGTTACCAAAGTGGCTATCTCACATTTATCCACATTATACTGCATCTACCATGCATTTTCGCACTCACACAGCCTGTCCAAATCACATTGCAACATCTGTCCTCCTCACAGTTCATCAACCCAGCTTTGAGTCATCTGAAAATTGAGCCATTACATTTAGCTCAAGTACATTTCTATTTGTTGAGAATAGATGTCCAACCAGTGATCATTGTGGTGCCCCACTATTAAACGGTGTGCCATTCAGAAAAAAAGATCCATTTGTTCCTACACTTAGGTTAGAAAATTGCTTTGTTTGCTATTTCAATACACTATCCAACCTCATGAACTTTAGTTTTACAAGAAGCTATTGTGCCAGCCTGATTTCAGCGTGGTGGAATAATTTACTCTTCATAAAAGGATGGAGGACTCTGGCAACAGGATAACTTGATCACTGCATCCTAGAACGAAAGTT
This sequence comes from Rhincodon typus, assembly GCF_021869965.1. Classification (NCBI taxonomy): domain Eukaryota; kingdom Metazoa; phylum Chordata; class Chondrichthyes; order Orectolobiformes; family Rhincodontidae; genus Rhincodon; species Rhincodon typus. The sequence continues at coordinate 29,112,275 of NC_063354.1, forward strand.
CCATTTGTCCAAAATATTAAAGCGAAAAAAGTAAAAATATTTTTTGAAGGGCAGGTAAAATCATTTTCACAACTATCATTTAAAATTTGCAGAAGTGTCTCATTCAAGTTTTCATTTTGCAATGAAGTCTAGTTCGATCCAAGGTGTAAACTACAGGAATATCTCAGCTCTTTTCCAACATGTCAAACCTGATGTGTTGAGGGAACAAATATTCCTTCTAAATACGTAAAATCTGAAAGAAATCATTTATTAAACTGAATCTAACTTCATAGCTGTCAACTTAGCAAATTATCTACCAACAAGTCTCAATGTTATGCTCACCTGCTCAAATACATCAAGTGTATGCAAGTTTGACACAATCAGGAATACTGCCAAATTGACTGTCCAGTGAGTCGGTCCTCAATACCCAGTGATGAAATGTGAATCAGAAAATCAACGTTCATCCCTTTATTCAGTGCACCTGAAATAGGCCTTGAAACAGATTTTGTTGGCAAAAAGGCAGGTATGGAGATCAAAGCATAAAGATGTGCGTTCATGGAACGTGGGAGCTTCTGATTTCACTTGCATTAATTGCCCTGCAAGTGTTGGTGTTGGACTGTCCTGCTAAACCACTGCAGTCCTTGGAATACAAGGACACAGCACTGTTTGGAAAAGCATTCTAGGATTTTCACGATGTCAATTCATTCAAAATCAAGGCTGTCAATTTACATGAGCTTAACCATTACAGGAAAGGCACAACCATAAGTTAGTTTATTTGATTAAAGGAGCGCAAAGAGATGTCTCCCCTGAAAACTACCATGAGAACATCAGGGTGAATTTGAGGCAGCAGTTGGAATATCAAGTCATAAAAAATTCCACACTTGACAGGCTGTCTCCTTTAAAAGGCCAACCATCTGATATTTTCATTCTTGGGAGGCATGGAATTATGCCTCCAGAGGTCGTGGACCCAAGGTAGAAACAGGGGGAAGTAACGGTCAGGTCTGTAGGCTAGAAATATGGAGACAATGCCCAATTTCAAGAACAACTACATGTCCTCAACAAACTGTCCTTCCACACTACTCAGTGGATGCAAGGTGCGACCATGGGAAGATCTCAAATGTCTTTAAGTTAGCGTAGGTATGAGAAGTCTGCCATTTGGCCCCTCAAGCTTATTCCCCAATAAATCATGGCTGATGTATTTGTTTCGAATTGCATGTTCCCAAGTCTGATATTCTTTTGCCCAACACAAACCTACCTCTGCCTAAAAATATTCAGTGACACTGTCTCCACCACCTTCTGCGATAGTGAGGTTCAAAGTTGCACAACACTCAAGATTTCCCCACATCTACCCTAAAATAGGGAAATCTAATTTTACAAACAATCCAAGCTCTGGACTCATCCGGAAGGTAAACATTCTTTCCAGATCAATCTTGTCAAGTCATTCTAATGATTATACATTTTGCTTAAATTACTCCTCCCTCCAGTGTAAAGCAAACCTAGCCTGCCCAATATTTCCTCATAAGATCATACATTCATTCCAGGTATCTACTGAACTTCCTGAGAGGTCTCCAATTCATTTACACCCCTTCCTTTATACGGAGAACAAAATTGGAATTAGAAGAGTATTCAAGATGGGATCTCAATGTTCTGTATAATTGAGGCATGATATTATTACTTTCAAGTTCAATTCCTTCCTTAACAGTAGTATTCCATTAGCCACTTCAATCACTTGCTGTACTTGCAGACCAATTTTGACTCATACATTAGAATTCTATTCTATTAATTTGTGGGATGTGGGTGTCACTGGCTGGCCAGCATTTCTTGCCCATCCTTAGTTGCCCTCGAGAAGGTGGTGGTGAGCTGCCTTCTTGAACTGCTGCAGTCCTCCTGCTGTGGGCTGACCCACAATGCTATTAGGAAGGGAATTCCAGGATTTTGACCCAGTGACAGTGAAGGAATGGTGATATATTTCCAAGTCAGGACGGCGAGTGGCTTGGAGTTGGTGGTGTTCCCATATGTCTGCTGCCCTTATCCTTCTAGATGGAAGGGTTACCAAGATCCCTTTGCATCCCAAGATTCAACATTTGTTTAAATGTTACTCTTTTTTCCACTCTTACTATCAAAGTCAAGAACTTCATGTTTTTCTGCATTATACTCCATCGTTCATTTTTTAATAAATACAACATTCAGATACAGAGCAACCTTTTTGTAAATAGTATAGACTGAAATACTGTTAATTATTTTTCTCCAAGTCTCTTCCTGCCATTTTGTGATCTTCATTTCCATGTTAACATTTGACCCTCCTGCCTCAATTCACCCCCTTGATGTGTTACATTTACTAACTTAGATCCCTCAGCCTCCACCCTTCAGTGAGACAAGCCCTCTGCTTCCCTAGTTATGCAGCTCACCAAGACATCAGTCCCATACAGTTCAGGTATAGGCTGCCCCAATGGTACAAATGCCTTGGGGCAGTACTGCTACCAATGCACCAAAAAAATTGAAACTCATTTCTCCTACACCAGTAGGAGACAAGCATTCACTTCTGCAATTTTATTCATCTTATGCCAATTTGGAGGTACACAGGTAGCAATCCAAAATATTGCTTGTTCAAGTCTGCTTTTTTAGTTTGGCACCTCATTTTTCATCCACCCCAGCCAGAACTTTTTTCTCCGTTTGCTCGTCGTGATGTACGTGGCCCACAACCACGAGATCCAGCCCTATTGCACTGCAAATGCTTCTCCAACCGATAGCAAATAGCCCAAACCTTGGCACTGGGCAGACAACAAAACCCCTGCTCTTTGTTGCAGGCAGCAGCACCAATTCTATCACAACTACTGCTACATTCCCTCTTAAAGCCTCAGCCAACTGAATACTTGCAGTACCACAGTGCCATGGCCAATTAGCTCATCCACCTGAAGCCTTCACTCTCATCCAAACTAATTAAGGAAACCACAAACCTGTCAAACAATCAAGGGTAAAGCTCCTGAAGTCAGTTTCTTCAGTTTTTAATGCAGAACAGCATTTTTCTCCAATAGGAGAAAGGAATCTCAACTCTTAGAAAATACTGACAAATGCAATGCGAAACTTCAGTAAAAATGTACCTATCTTTAAATACAGTTTGATTATTGAAGCTGAAATAACTTTTGTACTTCAAAGCCGGTCACTGATGACTTTCAGGAGTAGGAAGCAGATTTATTTGGTCTCCCACTTAGAAATTACAGCAAGACCCGATTCTTAGATGTGTACCAATCTCCTTTTAATGAAGGCCCACATGCCTTCCTAATTTCTTAGTATATGTGCACGCTGACTCTATCCCTCGTGAAAGCATACTCAAGTCTCCAAATATCAACATTTACAAAGTTTACACACTGCAAAAATATTCCATTTTTCCATTCTTACTACCAAGGAGATGGTCTCACATTTGGTCACATTACACTTCACCCGACTCCTCAATGCTAACTCATTAACATTGATATCTTGCAGAGAATATCAGGCTAACAGAACTGTATTTCATTTACTTTCACCCTCCTTTCTTGACGAAGTTTATTTACAGACATGAAATCTAGTGATTCCAGAATCAGAGAATAGAGGACATTCTGTCAAATCCTTCTAGTGACCACATCAGCAGCAGACAAGTTACAGCCTTGTTGCTACTGTTCAATTTCTTCTAAAACCCTCTTCAACTAAAACCTTCTCAAAATCTTATCTTTGCAACTTAGTGTCCAGTTATGCTTTCTAATCCCCACCGTAGGCCCATAAAGAACTATACTTTAAGATACAGGTACGAAATATTTCTAGATACAAGGTGATCGGCAAAACTAAGGAAGCAAAGGATGGAGATGGCAATATTAGGAGGAACATTTTGTCAAAACCTTTGAAGATAGCCTAGAGGAAACAGAAATGGAATTTAGTCGCAGAATTAAACGAGATCTAACATTACTCTGCTAAAAGTGCTATTGGTCAAATAGTGAAGACAGAAGAACAAGTTTACAAAAAAAGTATTGAGCGATGTTACATCTCATCTGGGACTTCAATCATAATATTGACACTTTCAGTCTATGTAAAGGGTGTGGGGAGACTTGGAATGACTTCCGAAAAAAGGTGTGCTCAGCAGAACTATGTTTTCTGCCAAGAGAGGCATCACTGGACTTGGTCCTTAGAAATGTGGTTAAGTGTCAACAGGGAAATATTTTGGGAACAGTGATCATGCTGAAAGATTTAGGCTATTTATGGAGAAGGACAAGGAACAAAAAGAGGAAACAGATGAATTGGAAAGAAACCAATTTTAGTGGGATACAAATGATTTTTGCCTTGGTAAACTGGAATCAAAAAGTTTGTTGGCCAAATTGCAGTAGAGAGTTGGCTTCCTTATGAAGGGGATGGACCAAATATCAAGGCATATTCAAACAATTGGGAAGAATGTTGAGCAACCAAAGCCAGAGCTTTCTGGATGAAGAAATTAATACGAGTAAGCATAAGCTGATGACTGACATCAAGTTGTTCACATAATTGAGAATCAAGCTGAATGTAGGAGGTTCAGAGGCAAAAAAAGTGACAGAGGAAACAAGCAGAGGGCATGAGAGACTTGCAACCAACATTTTTTTTTTAACAAATCCAAAATCTTCCATATAGAAATGGTACAAAACGTAAGAGTTGGGCTAATCAGGAACTGCAAAGAACACAAACGGCATGGCTGAAGGACTAAATAAATCCACTGCATCTCTGTTGCCACAAAGATGCTGCAAATTACAAGACAACGCTTCCAAGATAACAGGATAGGGCCAGAACGCAAAGTCACAGGAAGTCCAAGGAATAGGCAAACATCTCTGCATTAAATTTTTTCAGCTAAGCAAGAAGTGATGCATTTCGTTTGCAAGAACAAGGAAAGGCAACAGAAAATAAACTTCACAATGCCCAAGTACAAGAACAGAGGGGCCAACATATTCACCATCTCTTCAGAATCCCAAGACATTGGCCATCTACCCATGAGAACTGGTCAGATTTTATTTCAGAGTTTCTTAATTACTTTTTTGATGTTAATTAACCGATCACCATCTTAGTAGCCTTAGGTTGACACTTTCTCTGCTATAAACATGTCTTCTACTCTGAATAGACACCAAATATTAGTGCAAACTCCAACTTGCATTCCTATGATACATTTCTTCTATCTATATCCAAAGAGACAATTCTTTCATGTATACACGTAATAGTTATTACAATCTTTTTCCATTCCAGGTTAAATTATTCTCATTTCACCCCACTTTCTTCAAATCAACCTTTTAGTGACCCTTGCTAATTTCTAAAACACTAATCCTTGGCACTGACTGAAGCTAGACTATTCTACCTTCCTTCATAAGTAACAGGGCTGCAGACTAAGTAGAGCGAGCAGATAAGAACTTGATGCACAAAGATTTGTGAAGGAGGAGAAGATGGAGTTCTTTGCTTCCCACCCTTGAGTATTTAGCTTCGTGCAGATGGAACTCATTGGCGAGTAACTGGCAATCTTTTCTACTTGTAATAAACAGTTGATAAATTTTAGGTATGGCAGGGCAGTTCATCCAAGTGGAACACAATCTGTGGCAAGTAATGAGTGCACCATGTGTCCAAAGTAAACATCTGCAGATAGCATCAGTAGTTGTACAAGCTTGTGGTCCAGATTTCAGAGCAGTAGTGACAGTTAGATTTTTCTGTGCACCACAATCAGAGACCCATTAGATATGTTTAGGGAGGCAGTCTCTTACAACAGGTTAGGATCATGCAGGCAGGTAGGAAATGGGTGACTGCCAGGAAGTCCATGAGTCACTTGCTGACTTCATCTGGCATCTTGGATACTCAAAAGGAAATGGTTTCTCAGTGGAGTGCAGTTGTTACAAGTACAGACAGATATTTGTTCTGGTGGCCACAGACAGGACTCCAGGTCATGTTGCCACCTTGCTGTCAGGGTCAAGGGACAGCTGCAGGACATTGTCCTGGAGAAGCATGAACAGCCAGAAACTGCCATCCATGTTGGTACCAACTATTTAAGTAGGAAGGGGAATGGTGACCTTGAAGGCAGATTTTAGTGAGCCACAACAGTAAAACAAGCAGGACCTCAAATTAAGTAATATCAGGATTAAACCCAGTCTCTCGGAGCTACAGAGCAGAGAAAGGAATATTGAACAGATAGCTATAAAAGTGATGTAGAACCCTAGTGTTAAACAAGTTCTGGGATAGATGGGACCTGTACAAAATGGACAGATAAACATCTCAGCAGTGTTAGGTCAAAATGGCCTCAAGATACACAAATGGTGCCAGGAAGGCTTTAAACAAGATTGGTAGGGGGAAGAAATCCAAGATGGAGCTTAGCTTAGTTTGGAAACAAAGCAGGTAACAGGAAGTAGTTAAGTAATAAGCAAAATTGAGACACAAGAAAAGGCAAGCTTCATATAGGATCAAAAAGCAAAATAATATTAAAGGACTGAATTAAAGACACCCTGACTGTATACAGCACTCAAGTTTGAGGATTTCAAAGCACAAATTAAGGTGAAAGGGTTCGATTTAGTTGCCATTATAGAAAGCAGACTACAGGGTGACCAAAGATTAAAAATTGAACATCCAAGAGAATTTTTTTGATTTTCAAAACACAAGTTGGGCAAAATGGGAAAGATGGAGGCAGCACTGAATAAAAGAGGAGATCAGTATATTAAAGACAATCTTTGCTATTACATTTTGATCTTCTGAACTGTGTGGTTGGAGGCAAGAAACAGCAAGAGGGAGCAACATTGGTGGGAGTTCTCTGTATGCAAGTTGTAGTGGTAATGTTGAGCACAAACATTTGATCTGAGAGAGTCTTACTTTTAAACAGTTGGTTCACCTCTCCCCTTGATTGTTTGGATCTAAGCAAAGTGCATATTTGTTGTCAACCAATGTGGTGGCACTTTACAAATAGATAGAAAATTGAAGATGGTTACTATAGTAATAACAGATTATTTACATTTACATACAGACGGGGTCAGCAAATTCTGTGCAGGACAAATTCCTGGAGCGTACACAAAATGGGTCCCTGAAGCAGTACATTGAAGAACGAAATAGGAATTGGGCTAATTTAGACTTGGTGTGGAATGCAAGTGGGTTGATGAATAAACTTGCTGTGAATGAACCTTTCAAAAATAGAGACCATATTGTCAGAATTTCACATTAAACTTGAACATGAATTAACCGATTCTGAAACGAGGCTCTTAAATCTGAACAAAAGGAAGCTACAAAAGTTGCATTGTAAGTTGTCTATGGTGAATTGAGAAGATCACTTACAAATTTAATAGTTGACAGTTCAGATCATGTAGTTGAAGAGGTATCACATGATCAACCAACTGTATATCCCTCAAAAGAAAAAACACCCAAAAAGCAAAAGGTGAACCAACAATGGTTAAAGACAAGACTATTAGATCAAACAAATGGCTTTAATTAGTATTTCAGAAAGAGTAAGCCTGAGGATTGGGAGCAACTTAGACCAAAGATATTCAAGAAACTGATAAATGGAGAAGAGAATACAAAAAGCAGACTATAAAAAGCTTGTTTGTTTAGCTATGTGCAAAAATCAAGATTTGCCGAGAAAGATCTGGGTCCATTACAAGAAGTGACATGAGAATCTATCATGGACATCACGCAAATGGATAAATGCAGTTACTTTGTAGTAGCCTTCAAAATATACGTCTCCCAAAAACACTACATAACCAAGATACTTGAGAAACCAAAAGAACTGAAAGAAAATTTTTACTGAAGAGATGGTGCTTGATAAAAAGGTTGATTAGTGCCTTCAATCAGATAAGCCCCATCGCAGAGTCTTGAGGTGGTGCTAGAGAATACGGGATTCATTGACATCCATTGTCTTTCAAAATTCTAGATTTTAGTAAAGGTTCTGGGAGGCTGCAACTTGCAAAATCTAGCTTCACTATTTACAAGCAGAGAGGAGAGAGAACTAAAAAGCTGTTCATTTGCTATCAGCATTGAGAATGTGCAAAAGCCTTCTACGAAAAGGCTATTTGGACACTTGGGCAGAGTAAATATGGATTATCCAAGTCATCAACGACTGACTCTTGCTTCTCCTCCCTTTCCGTTTTGTCTGATATATTGCATAGCCTAGAACAGTTAGTTTCCAAACCTTGGTCACCACATATGTATGGTCATGAGATCCAAACACATTGCCTCTTTCTGGTACCACCTCATCTGGCTTATGATCTGAATGCCTAAAGTATGCAGAGACAAGAGCTTCCAGCTTCATTTCTGGCTACTTGATGCCTGGGTAGACCTTAATTGCTGATGAACAGTCCCCTCCAGTCCCATTCCGATCTTTGCTCAAGTCACATGTTTTGTTGCATTAATTTATCCACTCAAATTTCCAAATTTCTCTTCACCTGACATCTCGTCTGTTAGTTTGAAGTCTGGTGCAAAGTGATATATTGCCTTTTACTCTTTCTACGTAAAATGTAAAACAAAAAAAAAAAAGGTGCAATTATAAGCAGTATAGGGCAACTGAGAGACCCATCCAGGGTATATGTGCAGAAATTATTTAAGGTGCCAGGACAGATGAGAAGCAATTATGAAAGTATGCAAAATTCTGCACTTTAGGAAAATGGGCATATGTTACATAGACAGAAGACATTCAAGAAAGTTATTCCAAGGATGAGGAACTTCAATTATGTGTAAAACTGGAAAAGCTACATTGTAGCCAAAATGATTGATGACGGCAGAACAGTAGGCATTACTAAAATCCTGGTAAACAAGGTTTTGGACAAAGTTCCACATGGTAGACTAATTAGTAAAGTTAGATCACACTGGGTTCAGGGGGAGCTCACCAATTGGATCTAAATTTGCTTCACACTAAGAGGCAGAGGGTGGGGGTGAAGGAGAGTCGTTTTTCAGACTGGAGGCCTATGACCAGTGGTGTTCCTCAGATCAGTACTGGCTCCATCTTGGTTCATCATTTATATAAATAATTTTAATGAGAATTTAGGAGACATGGTTCTTAAGTTTGCAGGTGGTATCATGGACTTTGAATGTGGTTAACTAAGATTACAAAGAAAGCTTAAATCAATTGGGTCAATGGGCTGAGGAGTGGCAAATAGAGTTTGATTTAGTGCAAGGTATATTGCATTTTGGTAATACAAACCATTACAGGACTGATACAATTAATGGTAGGGCTCAGGGTAGTGTTGCAGAACAAAGATTTAGGGGCTCAAATACATAATTCTTTGAAATTTTCACCACAGATAGACAGAGAGGTTAAGGTGGCATTTACGAAACCTGCCCTCATTGCTCAAACCATGGAGGACACAAGTTGGGATGTTACTGTTGAGGCTGTACAGAACGTTGGTGAGGCCTCTACTGGAGTACTGAGCGCAGTTCTGGTCACCCTGTTACAGGTAGTTTATTATTAAATTGGAGAGGGTTCAGAAAAGATTTAAAAAGGTGTTATTGGGAATAGAGGGTTTGAGATAAAAAAAATAGACTGGAAAGACTGGGACATTTTTTCATTGGAGCATAGTAGGTTGAGGGATGACCTGATAGCAGTTTATAAAATCATGAGGGGCATAAATTAGGTGAATGACAAGGGCTGTTCCAGGGTGGGGGAGTTCAAAACTACCAGGCATATTTTTAAAAGGAGAGAGAAGAAAGATTTAATTAAGGACTGAGGGGGAATATTTTTTGCTTTTAGAGCAGCTCATGTGGAATGAACTGCCAGAGGAGTGGAGGATACAGTACAGTTACAACATCCAAAAGACTTTTGGATAAGTTCATGAATAGGAAAGGTTTGAAGGGATGTGGACCAAGTGCAAGGACTAGTTTAGTTTGGGATGGACTGGTTGGACCAAAGTCTATCTTTCCATGCTGTATGTCTCATGTTCTTCTCAGGGAAGATGGAATCAAAACTTGGGGGAAAAAAATTCAAAAATCAAAAGTGGTCTCGATAAGCTATTTCCACTAGCAGAAGGACAGAAAGTTGAATGGCAACACCAAGAAAAGCTTTTGTATGCACAAAAGTGGTTTATGTCTTTAATGCAATGCCAAAGGAGGTTGGAGAAGGCAGATTCAACAATTATTTCAAAAGGGAATTGATTAAGAACCAGAAAATAAAATAAAATAAACTTCAGGACTACATGGAGGGGTACAGGTTGATTTACTTTTACTGAGTCAGCACGGAGAGCAAACCAAACAGCCTGCTTCTATAAATTAAAAAACTGCAGATGCTGTAAATCAGGAACAAAAACAAATTTGCTGGAAAAGCTCAGCAGGTCTGGCAGCACCTGTGAAGGAAAAAAAAACAGTTAACGTTTCAGGTCCAATGACCCTTCCTCAGAACTGAGGAAGTCTGAGTAAGGGTCACTGGACCCAAAACGTTCACCGATTTGTCCTTCACAGATGCTGCCAGACCTGCTGGGCTTTTACAGCCTGTTTCTACACTATAGTAATTCTGAGATTGCTTTCAGGACTGTGATCGGATCTGTATCCATCCACTTGATCAGATAGCACATATGACATTCTAATTGGACACTGCATTTAGAAAGCTCGCCCTCTGGTCTTTAAGAAAAGAAGGCCATTAAACTTGGTTCCATCAGTCAATCTTACATCCACTGGAAATAATTTCTTTGGTGATCTAACATCAATTTGAATCATTTGGATCAAGTCTCATGCAGTGCATTCCCTTATTTTTGGGACCACATACTTTACAATGGCTTCAGGTCCCTTCTGAAGCAGAGATACAGAATTAGACATTTCAGCAAGGTGTTAAGGTTAATATAACTGGCTTTTATTTTTCCTATTTTTGCCCCAAATACCATGGGACAATTTCCTCACTCAAAATGAACTGATTTAGAATGTAAATTAAAACAGCCCTGATATCCTGCTGTGTACAGTGTAATTAAAATTTGCAAATAAATTAAATATGGCCAGACAACATCTTTGTCCTATAACAAAACTCGCACTAGTAAGATAAAAAGGTGCAAATTTTGAACCGGGGACAGGCACTGTTTATTCACACCAGGTGAGATCACCTAGGCTGAATCATGGTATTTCTCATTGCTAATATAAACATTGGATTTAATGAGACTGCATATTTTTAAACCTTCCTTTACAAACAGAGACAAATGAACAATTGCAAGGCCAAGCCATGGTTAATGGTTAGGGTTTCAATTTAGCAGTTGCCAACAAATTAGAAATCAGTTTTTGCTCTTGTATTGATGAGACAAGTCTCACAAACTAGAAATGAAACAAATGTTTATTCTGCCTCTATCCCAGTGATCAATTTTCTGTCTCCTGTTATTTCTATGTTTTAGAATAACAGATCATTCATCATAATTGTACAAACCAATATTCAAGAGGTCAGTAACAAGCTCACTGACATTGCAGCTAAATGAAGGGCAAGAGCATCAATTGAGCACTTACCAGACGACTTCAGTGAGGGAATATGGAACAGCAGCTGCGTAGATAGCCAGATCCCCATAGAGGTAAATTATGATGCAGATGTAGAACATGTTGACTCCCACTGTGGGGGAAAAGAAACAAAACAAATTAAAGATGATGCAACCCATGTGTTCACAAACCTTTATACAAAGGCAGATGCTCTTATCTGCCTCCGACCTTATTTTCAGTTATTGGCACTTGATACAATAAGCAAGTGCTGCCAAGACTGACCTGTGCAACAACCTGTCCTTTGTCTTTGTGCTTATTTAAAAGATTAGTCACCAAGGGATTAACGGAAGTGCAACCTTTCTTCAATTTTGTTTTAAATGAATTACTAGCAAAACACCAACTATGATTTATTTCCAGGGTGAGAGAGAAGATCATATGCACATACAAGTAACAGTTGTCCTGACAGGTAAACATGACTACTTAATTGACATTACTTAATTGTTACAGATTTGATCTTGAGTTTGGGTTGAACTAACCTGATCTCAACCAAAACAATGGTCGAGTACTGTGGGTATTCCTACCCTGGAGTATCAAGCAAAAGCAAGCCAGTCTTCCCATCAACATCTGCTCATCAAATGATAAGAAAAAAAGTTTGCCACTAAGGATTCTCTTTAATCAAGCTGTTCAGGGATTCTATACATACCTCTGGAGCAGCGGGAACGTAAACCCGGGCCTCCATGCCCAAAAAAGGAAACCTTGTTTTTGTTTTAAATTCAAACATTACCTCATGTGTGAGCTGTAGGTGATTTATAGATTCTAATAAACCTGTTCAGAGATATTGAACACATGGCTGGGGCAGGTGGGGTGTGGCCCAGGCCTTTCGACTCAAAGGTAGAGACATTACCATTTTACCCCAATAACCTTGGAGAGAATGGAAAAGCAGGGTTGCCTTGCAGTAGCCAGGAATCAAACCCAGGCTTCTTGCATGATACCTGTGTGGATTTTGATTCTGAAGAGTGTTAGGCTGAGCTGTAAATATGTTGTAAACATCAGGTTCAGAGAACACATTGCAACTTGTTCATTCATTCAAAAAAGGTTGGCAGAATTCTTAGAATAAGCTCATATACAGGTCAGTATTTGTATGAGAAAGTGTCAGAAAAGTGAAGACAAAACAATCCACTCCAAAAGCTGCTTACAAGCACTCAACCATCTGCTGGGGTCACGCAACACTGAACAATAATACAGACATTCAGGTAATGTGGGCATCACTGGCTAAACCAGCAGTATGTGGCCCATCTCTCATTGTCCTTGAGAACATGGCAAGCTTTCTTGAACCACATCAGTCTCTTTGGTGTAAGTAGACCTCAGTGCCCTTCCGGAGTTCCCGGATTTTGACCCAAAACAACATTTGTTTACTAGTGATATTCTTCTAAAATCAGAAATTTTATGGACCAGACCAAATCCCCTCAACATGTATTAAAGATAGTCGAGATCATAAGTTATTTTAAAAGTGCAAGCCATTGTAATCCAGATGCAATTCAACTGGTCAAACTACCAGGCTTGAAACAAAAAGCTATTTTTAAGAGTATAAATACAGAAAATAAAATTAATTGGGTTAACAGTAACTCCCTCGAAAAGCTTAACTAATATGCATTAACTACTACCAATTAGTAAGAGGGATAAGAACTAACAGACGAGATGTCAGGTGAAGAGAAATTTGGAAATTTGAGTGGATAAATTAAAACAACAAAACATGTAGTGACTTGAGCAAAGATCAGAATGGGACTGGAGGGGACTGTTCATCAGCAATTAAGGTCTACCCAGGCATAAATAAAACAGGACAAACACGCATCTTAAAGCCATAGCATCACAAGGACGAGGGTGGCATGGAAAGGGAACTTGCAGGTAGTTGTGTTCCCACATATCAGCAGCCATTGTCCATCAAGTTGGTAGTGATGGCTTGGAAGGTGTTAGGTGTCTTGGTGAATTTTTGCAATGCATCTTGCAAATGGTACACATTTCTGAGCAATTGTCAAGGAGGGACTGTGTTTGTTGGCATGGTCTCAACAAGTGGGCTTCAAGTGTCATTGAAGCTGAATTCAGAGGCAAGTGGAGAGTATACCATTACCTCAACTTTTGCCTTGTAGATAGTAGGCAGTCTTTGAGTAGTCAGGAAGAGTTACTCGCTGCAGGATTCCTAGCCTCTGGCTTGTTCTTATAGCCACTATGTATATAGCCAACGCAATTTACATTCTGGTCAATGGGAACCCCCAGATGTTGATATTAAGGGATTCAGTGATGGGAATGCAATTAAAAGTCAAGGGGCAGTGGTAAGATTCTTTTATTGGAGATGATCATTTGCCAAGTGCTAGACAGAGTCAGCTGTACAGCATGGAAACAGACTCCCTCAGCCCAACTCTTCAACTGCTCAATGTTTCAGTTACTGAAACCTGTTGGCTTAGAGAGTCATAGTCAGATGTATAGCATCAAAACAGACCCTTCAGTCTGAACTTTAACATGCTGACCAGATAAACTAAATAAATCTAGTCCCATTTGCCAGCAGTTGGGCGATATCCCTCAAAACCCTTCCTATTCATATACCCATCCAGATGTCTTTTAATTGTAATTGTACCTGCCTCCACCACTTCCTCTGGCAGCTCATTCCATGCATACACCACCGTGTGTGAAAAAGATGCCCCTTGGGGCTCAAATCTTTCCCCTCTCACCTTAACCTATGCTCTCTAGTTTTGGACTCCCCCACCCCAGGAAAAAGACCTTGTATATTTACCCTACCCATCCCCCTCATTTTATAAACCTCTAAGGTCACCCCATAGCCCCTGACAACATCCTTGTAAATCTCTTCTGAACCCTTTCAAGTTTCAGAACATCCTTCCTATAGCAGAGAGGCCAGAATTGAATGCAATATTTCTAAAGTGGCCTAATCAATGTCATGTACAGTCACAAAATGACCTCCTCATCCTATACTCAATGCACTGACCAATAATGGCAAGCATATCAAATGCCTTCCTCACTATCCTGCCTACCTGCAATGCCACTTAAGAAAACTATGCACTCCACTGTCTCTGTTCAGCAACACTCCCAGTACCTTACCATTAAGCGTATAAGTCCGGTCTTGATTTGCCTTTCCAAAAAATGCAGCGCCTCACATTAACCTCAACTGAACTCCAACCAATCCTTGGCCCATTGGATCAAGGTTCCGTTGTGCTGAGGTAACCTTCTTGGCTCTTCACTACACCTCCAATTTGTGTCATGTGCAACCCGACTATGTTCGCATCCAAATTATTCATAAATGAAGAAAAGCAATGGACCCAGCACCGATCCTTGTGACACACCACTGGTCACTGGCCTCCACTCTGAAAAACCACCCTCTAACACTCTCTGCCTCCGACCTTCAAGCCAGTTCTATATCCAGATGGCTAGTTCTCCCTGTATTCCATGTAATCCAACCTTGCTAACCCATCTGAGGAGCCTTGTCCAACACCTTAGAAGTCCATATAAAGATCACATCTACCGTTCTGCCCTCAATCCTGTTACTTCTAAAAACAGAAGTTAGAGAGACATACTTCCCACATACCAAGCCATAGAAACTATCCCCAACCAGTCTGTGCCTTTCCAAATACATGTAAATCCTGTCTGTCAGGATTCTCTCCAAAATCTTGCCCACCACCGACATCAGGGTCACTGGTCTATAGTTCTAGACTTTTCCTTACCACCTTCAAATGTTCGTTGCCACTTGTCAGTTAAAACTTCGATCATGGCCAGGTCTTGCTGTATTTGGAGAAGACTGCTTCAGTATCAGGGTTGTGCATGTACAATGCACAGCACAAATGGAGAGAAGTGAGCATCCTCAATTACAGAGGAAGGGTCATTGATGACGCAGGTAAGATGACTGACCCTAGAACACCAACCTGAGGTATGCCTGCAGGGGTGGCCTGGAGCAGAGATAAGGTACCTCCAATCTTTCCTTGTGCTACAAGGAATTCCAACTAGAGACTTTTCCCAGATTACCATTGACTCTAGCTTTGCTAAGGCTCCTTGATGCAACATTCAAACAGTCCTGAAGGCAAGGGCAGTTACTCTCACCTCACCTCCGGAACTCTTGCCCATGATTGAACTAAAGCTTCAAATGAGGTTAGAGCTAAGTGACCCTGGCACGTTATTAGGGTATTAATAAGTACTGCTCAATAGCATTGCTAAGGCCATCTGTCAATTTACTGATGATCTAAAGTACATTCAATAAAGAGTCATATAGCACAAGACCCTTTAGTCCACTCAATCCATGCTAACCATAATCCCAAACTAAATTAATCCCACCTGCCTGTGCTGGGCCCATATCCCTCCAAACATTTCCTATTCGTGTACTTATCCAAATGTCTCTTAAACATTACAACTGTACCTGCATCCACTACTTCCATTGACAGTTCATGCCACAAAACCACAAAAAAAAAATTGCCTCCATCTTGTCTAAAAACATTTCTCCTCTCACCTTAAAATGGAGGCCCCTGGTCTTGAAATCCCTCACTCGAGGGAAAAAAAAACACCTGCCATTCACCTCATCTACACCCCTCATGATTTTATAAACTCAATATGGTCACCCCTCAAGATCCTACACTCCAGTTCAAGTCCCAGCTTACCCAGCCTCTTAATTCAAATCCTTCACTCCTGGCAATATCCTGGTAAATCTCTGAACCCTCTCCAGCTTGCAACATTTAAGGCCTCAAGCAATTTTACTATCACTTAGTTCACCTACACCAAGGACCAGTTTCCTGATACAGAATCAACCTTGTAGGAGTGAGACAAGGAAACATTTCGTCACTCAGTGGTCAACCTATGGAATTTGTAACCATAAAGGCTGGGGAGTCTGGATCACAGCATATTCTGGAAAGGGTTTGCTAAAGTGAGATAGAGGCATCAAGGGACATGAACATAGAGTGGGAACATGACAGAGTCAGAGGACCAGCCACGATCTCAGAATGGCAAAGCAGGCTCAAGTACCTATTCCTGAATCTGTGTTTCTATCAAATTGGCTTCAATCTCATCTTTAGCACTGATGTGCTGGGTTTCCCCCACTATTGTTTGTGAAGCCTCCTACTTGACCAGAATTGCTCCATTACCCACCATCATTCATGACAAGTGGTAAGACAGCACAGCTAAGCTAAGCTGTGGCCATCACATGTCACTTACACTGTTTGACATGCAAAGAGTCCCATTTGTAGCTTCACCAAGTTGACACCTCATTTTTCTATGTCTGGTGCTGCTCCTGTCAAACTTCTTGCACAATTCACTAAACCAAGGCTGATCCCCTAACTTGGTTATGATAGAATGGGAGATATGTTAGGCCGTGAAGTTCAGAATGTGTTCAGGTACAACTCTGCAGCTCAGGGCCCAAATCACTTCACGGATGCCCTGTCTTGAGTTGATCAAACTCTATCCTATTTAGCATAGTGATAGTGCATAGACAACATTGTCAGTATGAATACAGGACTTCATCTGCACAAGGTCTGTATTGATAGGCATAACCATTGCACAACGCGTCTAAGGTGTTGATCTGTAGCTTGCTAAATCTGAGACAGCTCTCCAACATTTAATACAAAACCCCACATTGGTGAGGACGACTGCACAGGGTCAACAGAGCTAAGTTTACCACTGTCATTTCCAATGTTTTACTTGATGTCAAGTGGCCTGTGTGGTTTCATTCTTTTTAAAAAATGTTGACACAACCAAATGGTTTGCTAGGCCATTTCAAAGTATGGCTAAGAGTTCAACCACATTGCCATGAAGTTGGAGTCACATGTAGGCCAGACCAGATAAGAGGAGCAGTTTGCCTTCCCTAAAAAAAAAGAATCAATTTTTTTTTTTTTTTTTTTTTTTTTAAAAATCCCCCCCACCATGCAATCAATAATGGTTTCATGTATTGAACAGTTCAGTTCCAATTTTTTCCTGGAATTCAAAGTCAACCCTCTGTCATGTTAGGATTTAATCAAGGTCTTCTAAACATCACGTGGGTTTGGATTACAAATCGTGACAATATTATAATAACCATATCTGCCCCAATGCAGCATTTGCTATCCAACCATCTTGTAAGGTTTTATTGTCAAAGCTCATGTGCATACTTCATCCACGCATAGGTAACGTGACCTTGCAATTAAGCAACAGAGTCTAAGGAAAACTTCCACTCTCCAATACAGGCATGTTTCATCTTCGTAGATAACACTGGTGCCCAAGTTTTGATTGTGTTAGGGACTAATAACCATGTACACTTCAATAATGAGTGATCAGAGTTTTATTGAACAGGGAACAAGATACTAACTTGCCATGACTGACACTGCTTTCAAAACCTCTCCATATCTCACTGATTTCCTAATATTCAAAAGGAACATTCTCAACAGAACTACCAACTCATACTGTACAAAATGAGTATGACTGATTAAATATTTACATTGGTTTCTATGTTAATTTTATTTTGGTTTCACATTTGTAACAATGTACAGTAACTGTCCTGCCTCTGGTCACAACATAGTAGTTAAGCTTTTATATTCATTCTGAAGATCTCCCCCCTCATCCCCAAAAGTAATTTCATACTAGTCAGTCACAAACTTAACCTTGGTTTTATAATGGGTCTGCAAGGCCTAATATTGTTTAAAAACAAAAAACGTTGATGTCATGAGGACTTGGTCTCACAGACTGAAGATCTTCATGACCAAAGCAGATGATTGCACTGCTGCACTAATTCCATGACTTCATGGTTCACAACTTTGTAGCCAGACAAAGTATTTTTTATTGAAAGATGACAATTAAGTATCATACCTGTGAGCAGCATTTCTGTACAAAAAGATCTACCACATTTCTTAACCAGTTATGGGTTTATCAAGATAAGAAAATAAATAAAGATACAATAATTGGTTAAAGTATACCACCAGAAATAAGTATAAATGCTTATGCCTCTAAATATTCGCAAACAATGCCGTACACTGAGAAAGAGAAACAACGATTACTCTGCAGCGATTGACTTTCTGGAAAAAATACTGGCCAGATACTCTTGAAGGATAAAGCCTAAATGCTGTACAGTCTTCTACACTGATATTCAGGCATGCAATCAATCACTAATCATGCACAGTTGTCTCTTATGTCTTGTAGTCACAGCTTGCTCAGGAATATAGAGACTTTTTTCCAATCACTGTTAAAAAGCAGGGATAGATTTCACCTTGAACTCTTTCTTTTTCAGAAATGGAAGAACTCAGCCAACCCCCAGCCAGCTGCCCTTCAAAATCAGCCTAAGACGAGCACCTCTCAAGCCATTAACTTTTTAAAACAGCCCCAATACAAAGAAAGGAGTTGAGTTATCACCACAGGATTTCCAAATAAAGTCACCATAGGGCTGCTCTCTCAGGGAGTGATGACTGGTGGTGGTTTAACCTAAGGGTCACACAGCCTCTCCCTTTACCAGAGATGTGAATGACAGTCCTTCGTGGTAACCTCAATCAGTGCTGGAATAGAGCCCACACTGGTGGCATTACTCTGCATCACAAACCCATCATCCAGCCAACGGAGCTATAACATGTGCCCTAATTCTCATTTTAAATAACAGGTCCACAGTGGTCCAACAGCTTCCTGGCATTCAGCCCGATCTGAGATTCAAATCAATCATGGGTAACCGAAACCTTAACTCCAAACACCTTAGCTCCTTGGCATTCTAGCCTAAGAAAACCTTCTCTTTTCTTAATAAGATGTTAATTCAAGTTGCGTATGAGTTAACATGTTATTGGATTTTACCAAAAAAAAGGGTCTGGAAAACAATATCCTGACAAACATTTTAACTGCATCCAATGGGCAGTACAGTTGCTCAGTGGTTAGCACTGCTACCTGACAGTGCGAGGGCCATGGGTTCGAACCAGCCTCAGGAGACAGACAGACAGACAGACAGACAGACAGACAGACAGACAGACAGA
>NC_063354.1:29131621-29132908 GCF_021869965.1 Rhincodon typus
ACAGACAGACAGACAGACAGACAGACAGACAGACAGACAGACAGACACAGACATTCTCCCTGTGTCTGCCTGTGGGTGCTCTGGTTTCCTCCCATCATTTAAAGATGTACAGGTTAGGTGAATTGTCCATGGCAAATGCAGATTTACAGGGACAGGGCAGGTGGTGGGTCTGGGTGAGATGTTCTTTGGAGGGTCAGTGTGGACTCCATAGCCTGCTTATGGAATCATAGGGATTCCAAGATTAAGGACAACACAAGACATGGGAAGGAGTAGTAAATTAAAAGTGACAATAGAAGATCCGATACAGAATTTTGTGCCTATTTTACTTGCTCTGTAGAGAACCAAGTAGTTCTTCCAATTTGAGCCACAGCTGAAGGTCTGTGCCTCCTACAGAGCGCTTCATGGGCCATTAGGATTGATGCAAGAACATCGAATGTTGAGCAACCAAACAAAAAAAGTTTGTCTTCTGCAATATGGCAGTCACTTGATCCAAACTATTGTTGGCTAATGAAGCCTATTCAATTAGATCATTTGTTTGAATCATCATTCCTTTAAACTGTCTTGGTTCCAAATCCCTAATATCATTACTCAAAGGTTTATAGACCTTGATCTTTAAAACTGAAAAGATATGGAAAGCATTATATTAGAAGAATCAACTATGCTCAAAAACTCAAATTTCCATACAACAGACCAGTGCAGTGACACCAAGACAACTGTAGGGCCAAACAAGATTAACATGCAAATCATTTGATTGTCAGTAATGTAGGACTGCTCCATTGTGCATGTTCAGCTCGTATTAACCAAAAGTAATATACTATTCTGAAACGAACAATGTATTATCCGAATTCTACAATGGAATCAGAATATTCAAAACTTGCAACTGACCAAGTTAGAGCAGCAAATTGGAAAGGGCACAGGCAGATTAACAGCAAATCTGTAAATGGGAGGACCAATGTGAAAAGCAAATTTTAATCCAGTTTTGGATCAAAGAGCATAAAAATCAGAATTTTGTTTCAACAATTAAAGGCCAGGAATTGTGGATAACTCGTATGTACGAAGCAAAACAAAAACAAAAGTAATCAATAAATCAAAAAAGGTCGCTTTCATAGAGGGTTGGAAAAAAGGAAAGGAGGAAAGTCGAGCTTCAGTTCGTTATGAAAAGCTACATATACAGATTAGGCAGCATTTGTGCTGAGAACATATCAAGCTGATAAACTTCCAGCAAACTGCTTCAATAATGCGAGACAACAAGGTGCAGGGCTGGATGAACACAGCAGGCCAAGCAGC
>NC_063354.1:29137908-29229271 GCF_021869965.1 Rhincodon typus
GCTGCTTGGCCTGCTGTGTTCATCCAGCCCTGCACCTTGTTGTCTCGGATTCTCTAGCATCTGCAGTTCCTACTATCTCTGCTTCAATCATGCCTTAGTTACACCCAAGTTGGGAGCTCCATTTTGGGCACCAAGCCTTGTGAAAACATATGGATCTTCAAGAGGACACATGCATGTATTTTCTTGTTATTGTAGCTGAAGAACAATCCAATTATGAGGACTACTAACTATTGCTCCCTCTAGTTTTGAGTATTCTTGCACACAAAACAGAAGCTGGAGTCGACCAAAGGGCCCTGAGCCTGCTCTGCCATTGCATACAATCATGGCTGATGTTTGCATTCCACATTCCTGTGGCTAACAAGACTGTATCAACCTGACTTAAAAACATTCAACCACCCCACTTTTAAGTCCTTCTGCAGCACAGTTCCAAAGTCTCTCAATGCTCAAAAAATTCTCATTGATGTCTGAAAACACTGATTTTTAAACACTACCCCGAAGTCACCCACAAAAGGAAGTGTCCTTTCCAAGTCCAAGTCCACCTTGTCAAGACTGTTTAGAATCTTATATACAAAAGTCATCCCCCGCAAACTCTAGTGGATGCAAACCTATTCTGTCCATCCTAGCCTCAAAAAAAAACAAACCACTGATTCTAAGCATCAATGAAGCAAGCCTTCCAAGGACTGCATTCAATGCATTCATATCTATCCTTAAATAAGATTATCAAAACTACACAGCATTTAAGCTGTTACCTTACCAATAGTCTATACAACTGAACAGAAGATTGATGAGATCTCTATTTGAGGTTCTCAAAGCATTAAAGGGATCTGGCAGAATTGATACAAGTAAACAATTTCCTCTGTGGGGAATCCCAATTAAGGGGGACCAGCTTGAATGCTCGAGCAGAAATCATAATTTAGAAGTGATACCATAAAACATATATGTTTCAAAGATCAGTAGGGGCTCATCTCAAAAAGGAAAAACCGAAAGAACTGTGAATGCTATAAATTAGGAACAAAAACAGAAGCTACAAGAGCTCAGTAGGTCTGGCAGCATCTGCAAAAGAAAAAAAAAAATCAGTTAACATTTCAGGTCCAGTGAGGTTCTTCTCATCTCAAAAGGGTTGTGGATGTTGGGTCAATTGACATACAGGTCCTAGTGGGACAAATTCATTTGTGCTATCAAAAGATTATTAAAGAAATGAAATGCATATTTAAGTGAGATCCAGTCAAACTTGAATGACTGAATGCCTGTCTCCTGTTCTCACACCCTTATCTTGGGGAAAGAGTCTGGCAAAGTCAAACAGATAGGGAGAAGGAAGCAGCAGAAGGGTACTTTTCGGGAAAATTAAAGTCCAAATGCTGAAGTGAAGGAACACTGCTCACCATTATGTTTACAGCTGCCCAGACTGATAAGTTGCTGTGCAAAAAGCCTACAGTCACTTGAGAACTTCAGTGTAATGTACCGTGGCACAGAGGAAGTCAAAGTGTGCTGCTTCAGCCAAGAGAACAATCTTCTCTACAGGAAGAACTGAACTAGTAAACAAACTCAAATATTTAATGCAATGCAAAAATCAAGCATTCACACAAAGCATAGAGGAGAGAATTAAAAAGAGATGAAGTTAAAAATTTTTATTATTTGGGATTTCACAGATGAAGGAATAAGACTATTTTTGTACAATTAACCTTCCAAGGTCAAAGAAACTGGTTGGCAATAATTTCAAGTAATAACTCCTGAATGCACTAGACTGAATATCTAACATGTTGAATGAATATCAGATGTTAATATGGAAACTTTCTGCCACTGCAAATGTTAGAGCAACATCTTAGATAACTGATGAAACGTGAGCAGCTGGTTCAGGGAAAAAGTCACAGCATCTTCCCAGTTCCTTCATACCACAGCATGTGTGCAGAAACTAGACGTTGTTCAACTTATTCCATAGTAACAGACAGAACAAAATAGCTTCATCATTATAATTGCTATTGCAGAACAAATACTGGTATCTGTACAGCAACAAGCCATTTTACGCAAGGTTCACTGCCAACGGAATATTACAGCAAGTATATGGAATGGATTGCCAAAGAATGATTTTGATAGAATGCTTCGAAGACAAGAATTACAGTGAAGAAAAATTATTTATTTTATGATCAAGTAATGAGATTTTTGGCGGCACATTCCTAAAAAAACACATTAATTGCCCAATTTTGTTCAGCGGCATGAGAAATATAGGCTACAATGTCACACCAACTCTGCTGGACCTCAATTATGAAGGTTCAAGAATAAACTTATTTTGCTGTCACTGTTGATCGGTGTCCCCATTTTGGAGGCATAGTTGGCACCAGAATTCTATGTTACGTTAAAGAATGTAAATCTAATCACTTACCTAGAGTATTACCTCTCATTCTGCTGATAGCTTAGTAATTAGTGGTTTAAAAATGTAAAATCATCCCTTTAACTTAGAATTGAGACACAAGGCCTCCAACCAACCAAGTTATCAATAAAATAGATAGCAGCACCCGTGAGACTTTCTATCAGCCATTTTTCTTTATGGGTCAGGTTCATATTGGGCAATGCATGGAAGGGAAACAAGGTCATGAGTGTAAGGAGTTATTACTTAAACTTAAATCAACTTAGAGAAGGTATAGAGAATCCACACAAGCCAATAGTGTAGTGCCAAAATGAATAAATTGAAAAGCACTGCACAAAAAGGGCTGATGCAATTCAAGATATATTCAATATTGATAATATTCAAGAACAGTTACTCATTTATGGAATTGAAGCAAGAACATTTTCTTTGTGTGCAACTACAATAAAAGTTCTGCACTATCAATGACTCAATTCATAGTTTCAAGTTGGGTGGGCAAAGGCAGAGCTGTTTATTCACAAGTGGATTAATCCTGTGGCACAGGTACACAGGTGCCATGCAGAAAAATGAAAACATCTAAGGAATGGTGGTAAAAATGAACCAAACTGCCAAAATGGCAATTAGACCAACAGCCAGAGGTTCAATTATTATGGACAACTCAGCAATATTTGCATTGTACAAAATCAACCACACCTAAAGGTTTAACCATCAACATAAACACCAACTGAATTAAAATATTTCAGAACTGTATTTGAAGTGTAAATATTGCCACTTCAGTTCCGTGGAACAGCCACGCTAAATTGGCAAATCACTGAATGCGATGGATGACTATGCAGCAGCTTTGAGAAATTACTTGTACTGGAGAGCAAGAACTCCCCTCAGGGCAAAATAAAATTTCAAAAAAGAAAAAACAACTGGAGAAAGTGTAGGAAACAAACTTCAAAGTGCTATGCTGGATTTGAGAATTAAATAGGTGCAAGTGATAAACATCCCATCAGAACTCAAATAAAAGTACTACAGACTGAATAGACACAGTCAGAGACCTTCTCCCATTTGGTAAAATGGAAATAGAACAATAATCCATCAGCAATAGAACCACCACTCTGCAGTGCTTCCTCATTTATAGCCAATATTTTCTCAATAAAAGACTGGCTTGAATTTATACATTTTACAAGTAGACTTCTTAAAGCACTTAAAAGCTATGTATTTTTGAAGAGTAGTCATTGTTCCTAGCTTAGTAAAGCTAGTAACCAGTTTGCACATAATCAATTCATGAACATCAACAAACTGTCTAGATAATCTGCATTTGTAACGAACCAAGGGATGAATATTGACCTGGGATAACTCTCTAACTGTTCTCAGAAGGTGTTTGGCATCTGTTGCATCTGCCAAAGGGGAAAAGAATTCCTCACTATCATTTCATTTAACAGACAGTACCAGCATTACCTCAGTATTGTACCTTTCCTTTGGTGCTCAAACCGTCAATTGGGATTTAACCCACAAGCTTCAAACCCAGAGGCAAAGGCAAAGTGCTATTCCTGTCCAAGGACTCGTATGTTACAAATGATTGCAGGGATTCTAATTGGTTGCACAAAATAACATGCTCCGAGACAGAAAGCACAATGTAGCAGTGAATACCTCAAAAAGCAAAATGCAGATGCTGAAAACTCAATGGAATATAACAAAATATTGCAAATATTCAGGCAACATGTATAGTGAGAAATGGTTAACATCAAGTTGGTGAACATGCACCAGAACTCTGTAGTTGATCAAAGAGGGAAATGTAGCAGTGTCCCAAGGAATTAGTACTGGAACTTTATTTATAGAGGAAGAGTCTAAAAGTGATGCTACTCTCCTTCAAGGAGAGATGACGAGAGTTACTTAGTACATGTTCAAAGGTATGAATAGCATGACTAGAGTGAATAGAGACAAACTGACAGGAGAGCAACTAACCAGAGGACAGAAAGTAATTGGCAAATAAACAAGGAGGAGAAAAAGAGAAGTTTGACTCCTCAGTTACAATCTGCTATATCTGAAGGATTAGCAGGTTTGTTACTTTCACGAGAGAACTGGACAAATATTTGAACAAAAAAAGTTGGAGCCAATCGTGTATGAGCAAGGAAGTGCAGAAAAATACGTAGATTTTTCAAAGATTTACCAGTGTTGAACTCTTTCTGGTTAAGGGCAGTTATTTCAACTTGTACAGATACAATGATACAGCCAAGGGGCAGGTGGGACTCGTCCAGAAAGCCTGGATTCAACAGGTAGCAACAATTCAACTAAGGATATGATAATAAACTTGTATGTTGTGCTGATCACCAAGTAATTTCCCATTACAAGTTTTTTTTGTTTGGTTCTTTCAGCTGCTTGCCCACTTGGGATTCGGTTGTACTGTTAATGTGCTCACATTTTAAACTGTGGTAGGTATTCTAGGGCTACTGCTACATTACAAGTGAAACATGATTGCTTTGGTTTTGGAAATCCAATGAAAGGCTAACAAATAATTAATGACTGCATTTACTTCAAACATATTTGGGCTGAGAAAAGTAAGTAGAAGAACACAAATCCAATTACATCTTTTAAAACTAACATTAAGCAGTAACCCTAGAATACCTACCACAATTTAAAAATGTGGAGTTGCTGAGCACATTAACAGTACAACCGAATCCCAACTGGGCAAGCAGCTGAAAGAACCAAACTAAAAAAAAAAGATCCAATAAGTCAGAAATCCCAAAGACCAAAAAAAAAAAAGATAGTGGAGCATGGGCTCAACCAATCTGAACAGCCAGGATTCCAAACTACATTAGAAAGCATGAAAGGAATACAAAAAGGAACAGTTAGACATTTTGGCATTTAGCATTTCCAAGGGTACAGTTTGAGTTAAGAGAACACAAAATTAGTATCATCCAATTTTTTTTGGTTGAAAAGCTCTGACTTAATAGTTGGTATCACTGAGGCCCCTTTGTATCTTTCAATGTCATCTCAGGACATCAAGCCATTCTAAGTAGCTGTTGAAATAAAAAAAATGACAAATTGGAAACATCTTTTTTCCTAATCCTTTCATGGACGAGGGCATTGCCTTGCTGGTTGACAATTAACCACCATCTTGAAATAGCCACAGTCCGAGTTATAGGGGCTCCCTGGCATGTTGAGTGTTCCAGAATTTTGAGCCAGTAACAGCGATAAATATTGCAAATCAGGATGAGGAGCCTGGAGAGGATCTTGCAGTGGTGGTATGCGCACGTATCTGCTGCCATTGTCCTTCTGTGGTGATAAAGGTTACAGGTTTGGAAGGTGCTGTTTAAAAAGGAGTCTTGGCGAGTTACTGGAGTGCAACTTGTAGATTGTGCTGGCACTGTCAGTCAGGAAAGGAGGAAGCAAAATGTGGAAGACGCTAGCTTAAGTGCCCAAGTGGACTGTTATGTTCTTAATGCTGCACCCATCCAGCCAAGTATTTACTGAACATTCCTGACTTGTGCCTTGTCCAGAAGGCCTATCATATACATGGATCAGCTACTGGTCAAAAAATTCCCAGCCTCTAAGCTTGTTTTGTGAAATAGAGTCATTGCCTGGCACTTGCATCACAAGGATTACTTCCCACTTCCTGGCCTGGATGCTGTCCAGGTCTTGCTGCATACGGACAGAGGGCTTCAGTATCGCAGGATTCATAAAAAGTGCTGAGCATTCAGCAATCAGCTGATGTCCCCCATCTGACTATGATGGAGGGAAGGCAGTGAAGTAGCTGAAGATGTTCAGAACTAGGACACTATCCTACAGAACTTCTGCAGAGATGTCCTACCTTCAACCACCTTCCTTTGTGCTAGCTATGACTCCAACCCACAAAGCTTGCCCAATTACCACTGACTCCAATTTTGCAAGGTGTCCCTGATGCTATAGAACATCCAAAGTTGACATTTCATCAAGGGCAGTCATTCTCACCTCACTTCTAGACTTCAGCTCTTTTGACAAGGTTTGGACCAAGGTTGTAGTAAGTTTAGAGCTGACTGACTCCAGCATAACCCAAACTGAGTGTCAATTTATTCCTTTAAAAATAACATGGGATCATTTGAAACAGGGTAAAAAATCCTGAAAATCAAAATTAAAACTGTGCCAAAGAGACATGTAAGTTCTAAGAGGAGAGGCAATTACTGCATATCACCGGCAAAGGTGGTGGGGGGTACAGGGAATGCTGTAGGTATCAAGTTGTTCCAGTTTCTTTTATGATAGCAAAACTGCAAAGAAACTAAATTAATAGCCAAACACTACAGTGCAAATCATCTTACTACAGGACATAAACAGGCATGTTTCTACTTTATCAGGTAGATGCCAGTGTTGTAGCTGCACTGGAACAGCTTGGCAAGAGGTGCAACTCGCTCTGGAGCTAGTCTTCAGTACTACTGCTGGAAGGGCTCTAGTTCAGCATCTCCAACCATTGTTTGAGATTATCTTGACTGACTAGAATTAGCTCAAGACTGGCACCTGTGATGCTGGGGACCTCAGGAGACACCCAAGTAAATTAACCACTTGGCACCTCTGAAGATTGATGCAGATTTTACAGCCTTACACTTGGCATTGGCATGAATCCCCAGCAGAACAGTGAGGAAATTTGTGGAGACTCCAAATAGTTGACTTGTCCACCACCATTCCTGACTAGATATGACAGAAACGTAGAACTAAAATCTGTTGGCTGTGGGATCATTTGCTTGTCTATGGCATGCTGCTTTTGTTCGGCATACACGCAAGCCCACATTCTAACTTTTCCAAGTAGAATCCATTTTGTTACTTAATGCCGGATGCTGTTGACGTGCTTTGTGCACCCTTCATTGAGCCAGGGTTACCAACCATTGGAAGTAGGCCACACAGCACCACAAACATGTTCCTCCATTCATTAAGATCACGGCTGATCTGAATACTTACCTTTTGATAACCCTTCACACCTTTGCTCAAAAATCTGTCCATCACTGCCTTAAACATGCTTGAGAATTTCATTTACAACACCTTTCAAACAAATAAATCATTCAAAAACTCAAATCTCAAAGCTCCGAAGAGTAGGCCCAACACAGCAGTGCCAGCCTCAAGGGGTCACAAATAGGAATTGCTGTCTTCAGGTGAAGGAGGCAGGGGGCTTAGGTGGACCAGCGATCATACTTTAGCTCCATTTTGTATCCATTGTCTTCACTTTAGCACTCAATTAACTCCTCTGTCTCAGAAACGGTCTTGACAAACTTGTCATGATAATCCGTGCTCACTCACCCCACTGACAGAACACAGCCACAATGAGTCAGCAAGGTAAAAAGTGCAAGTGCAATTACTGTGTAACACATTAGGTAAAAGATAGCATCTTTTTAATAGAAATGGTTGGTAGGAGTGACATTTATGAATGGTGAAGGCGAGCTTAGGATATTTGAGGCTAACAAGTCATTGCACCAGCTCACTAGTGTAACAGCAACAGCCACAGCCACATTCCAGAACATTCCTTTGCTGCCAGTTTCCTGAAACTGCAAAATGCCTGCTGCATATTCATCAAGGACAAAATCAGATAGGATAATTGAACAGTGGAACTGCAACACCTTGATGAAAGGTACAGATAATGATGCAGATACATCAGGCCTACTAGCCGTCCATATACCCCAGCCCGTTTCATCACACAACTCATGAGGCTAACCCAGTTTAATCACGGTTATGTATCCGAGGGCTAATTGAACTTTTGTATACAAACATAGTATTCCAGTGACTGGCAACTGATAGCATACACACCTTCATAGTAACAAAATAACTTTTTGCTCAAATGTAGTCAAACAAAAACTGACAAGCTGTAGGAGATATTGGAACTGGAAATTTAGTCCAAAGAGGTAACATTTTCAAGTACGAGATTGAGGGAAACAATGCTTATGCTAAGGACCCAAAACAGCCAGAAAAGGAACAAGTAACTATTGAGGTCAAAAAATAAGACAGATAGATCAGGATGCTGGAGACCTTCAGAGTTACAGATGGGCAAAGTCACAAAGGGAGTGGCAGAGATGAGAACTTTAGCTAAATCTATTAAAAAGTTGAAGCGTTAATGTGTCAGCAAGTACAACATGTATTTGAAGTCAAAATACAGGCAATTCTGCACAATATTAGAGACAATCCAGAGGAATGCAGTCAGTCCTTAACGAAAATGGATGGATGAGGGCTTTGGCTGTTGAGCTAAAGGGTAAACAACAACCAAGATTAGTGAAAAGAATACATGGATTATTGTTTGAAGATATGGGGTTGACAGTTCCAGGTCCAAAAAATAAGAGAAAGGAGCCTATGGTTCGGTTCACCTGATGCAGTGAGGGCCATAAATACTGGATTTCAGCCTTCCTAATGTTTAATTGTAGGAAACTGCTACTCCAAGTTTTGTCACCATTTCCTGAAACGATTCCACAAATGGTCTGAAACAAACTGCAAAACAGCTACTCACCTGTGCCATTATACATTTTGCATAATGACAGTCACTTGACGTTTAACATATTAGGCTGCACAAAGTTCAACAAAACTACATTTTTGGCTCACAATAGCTCATCATAAACTGATCAACTGGGAAAATGTATCTTTTACAATATAAACTAGGTCATTGCTTGAACTGTCTGTTCTGGATCAAAATATATTAGGAAGTAACATACAGAACAAGTAAACCAAGCCCAAACTTCCAGTAAGCTTTTTGCTAGCTCTTTTGCCTTCAACATTTCAACCATTAGTTGATGTGCTTTATTGGTTCAGCTTTGTGCATTTGCTTGCACAAGTAGAATGCAAACAACCCTGCAGTCTGATACTATAGGCAAAGTACTCTGAAGCAGGTTGTACATAATTAAACCTTAGAAATAGAACAGCTCAAATTTTGGTGGTGTTAAGGGAGTTAACAGCAAACTGTCACTTTGCCATCACTATTCCTCAAACCAGACCCAAGTTCAGAAGGTTTAGTGCAGTTTAGTACAGAAATCCTGAAATAGCAGGATGGTACTCAATCTTCCACCACAGCTTACATGTAGATACCTTCCAGTGCAACAAAAACTAAGCTTCAGTGCTCCCAGCACTACACACCATTATAGCCCTTTCCTGAGTTACACCTTAAATCAACTAGATGTATTTGACTTAATTTTTAAAACATGATCAATGAAAGAACAGACCAATGAGAAATAAAATGCTACACTATCAATGCTGTTAAAAATTCAAGCTAACTTCAAATATTTCATATTTAACTTTGTCATAATTATTAGTTTTTAAATCATCCCATTTGTTTGGATCTGTAGCATGGTTGATACATTTTCTAATGATTTGACTTCACAGCCTTTTAATCCTGTTTGTCAGACTCACCTGATTGGCAGCTTAGACTGAAATTCTTTCCAAGACATATCACTAGGTCTCAGCCAAACTTGAGCCAACCCTTTTAACATCACTGACCACAAAATGTGGCCATATAACCTCCAATACTTAAAATTATGCTGCAATATTTAGCATTGCATATCAGGCTTTCAAAATTAAAAATTTACACTAGCTACAGTTTAGTCCTATATTGATAACCAGTTTTGATGGTTTTGAAAAAATAACAGACGTTTATAGCACAATGTGCCAGCAGAGAGCTGCTGTTTAACTGCCCTTTCTTGATGTGCCCAAATAAAAGTACAAACCAAAAACAAAGTTGACTCTGCTTTTTTCTCAAGTTTGACTGAAAGCTTACTCAGCTTCAAGTAGCCAAATCAGATTCATCCACTGATCAAAAATGTACAAAAACCAAAACAGGTCAAAAATGGAGTCTTTGGCCCAACATCTTCGTTACTTCAATGACCTCCCTGTCATA
This sequence comes from Rhincodon typus, assembly GCF_021869965.1. NCBI lineage: Eukaryota > Metazoa > Chordata > Chondrichthyes > Orectolobiformes > Rhincodontidae > Rhincodon > Rhincodon typus. The sequence goes on from NC_063354.1 coordinate 29,148,096, forward strand.
AGGTCAGAAGTGGCAATGTTTGCTGATAATTGCACAGCTTTCAGCACTGATTGCTAGTATCCAGGCTTGGGCTAATAAAACAGAAAATAATGTTTGCACCACAGAAATGACAGGCTATGCCCATTTCCCAGAGAATCTAACCATCATGCACTGACATTCACTGGTATTACCACTAAATCTCCCAATAAACATTCTGGGGGTTACATTGACTAGCCATATAAATATTGTCTTTAAGAGCTACAAGAATGGGAATCTGACAATCAACTCCACTCCTGATTCTGTAAGTCTTGTCCACAAATCTACAAAAGGTAAATTCAAGAGTGCAATGGAATATTGGACACTTACCCAGATTAGCACAGCTCCAACAACACGGAGTTCGACACCGTCCAAGACAAAGATAACTAGCAGCTTGCTGTAAGAGAGAGCTTCAACCTGAAGTAGGAGCTGAAGCTGTCCCAAAATACAGTAATCAAATCCCTGGTCACTACAATGTGATCAGAAACAGTCATTTGGGCTCATTTCCTTCTTCAGAAGGAAGAGGGCTGAGGTGAATTGCAGCATACCCACCAGCTCATGAACTAGCTTACGCAGCACCAACAGGTCCATTGTTTAAACAAACACTAAACAGTTAGTTTTATAAATATGTTTGTGAAATGCTCACCTTTATTGAAAAACATGGAAGCCATCTGACCCATTTCTACTCGTTCCACAATGTCAAAAGCATCATACATACTGGTTCTTTCTAGGACCAAAACAGGCAATGGAATTGTTAGCGCACAGGCTCAAGTAGCAGAAAAGAATAAAAACGAATTTTTTTTTGTTAATCATCATTCCAATTGTTATCCCCAAGACTGGATTCTGAGGTTCAACTAATTTCTTGGTTTGTCCCATTACCATTCCTTTGCACTTTGCATCATGATCCCTTATTATTTCAATGCTCCTGCCTTTATACTTTGTTCCTCCCCTGCAACTTGTCCACACCTTTGGACTTGACTACAAACAAACATCAAAATTTTCTAGGTATGGAAGAAACCCACGGTATTGAGAGTGGAGACAAACTCTTAGCTGCCATTTCTAACCACTGGATTTGTTAAATGCAAAAAAGGACCATTCAATACTTAGTTGTAATCTTAAAAATCCAACTAAACAATGGTCAAACCACCATATCTAGTCAAATTGGTCTACATATTCAAACACTGAACTAAATCCAAAGTAATTTCAACTTTCACAAGTGCTCCAAAATCTGAAGATTACTATGAAAAATCTTCCAAATGTGCTCTGCCTAGATTCAAAATTGGAAAGCAGAAGCCAAAAATTAACCAGGGAATGGAGAAAACTAGTTGATGGGTTCAAAGAGATTCACAGTTGTGGAAGTCAACGCACCGAGTTCAAATCCTGGAATCAATTATGGGACTATCATGATTTATACTAAACATTAGAAGTCTGGATTCTGAAGCTCTGGTATGCATATAATGTAATTTGCAGGTCACAGTACTGTACTAGGACAAGGCAGTTGAGCCAAAGTAAACTCCTCTGGGGCTTTGGAAGAAAACTTCAATATATACAAGAGGTAAATTGCAGACCAGCTTGAAACAAACAAAAAGATTCACTAGATCTGGCAGCGTTTGCAGAGAAAGTTGATATCACTATTCACCTCAATGTAAATATCCAAATGGCCAAACTATTGATTTTTGGACCATTGTTAAGCTGTCTCAGCTCCTTCCTCTTTTCATTTACTTATTAGGCTAAATCACCCTCCATAGTCTCAAACTTGCCCATGAGACATGACTCCTGCTTCATTGAACAGATTTGCACAACAGCAAACTCTCATTCGCAGGTCATGTCAGCTGACATTGTAAGAGAAGGCAATATGACTAGATTTAAACATCTTTTACAAATTCAGTCCATCTCAAAAGACCTTACAATCGAAGTACTTTTCAAATCCAGTGTTTTAAAAGAAAAGGCAGCCATTCTGTGCATAGCAACCTCCCAGTGATATGTTATCCAGTCACGTTTCATATTAGTGGCATTAGTTGAAGGCTTAATACTCATCTTGACAGAACTCCCCTGCCACAGGGTCCTCATTTTTCCAATTGAGATGGGAATCCACAAGCTGGTTTAAAAGCAAAGACTGCACTTCTGGCAGTGCAGCATCTCCCTCAAATCCATAATGATTCCAGAGAATCAATGCTTCAAGCAACTTGGCAAATGCTTCATTTTAATACAATTTGGGTGATGTGCCCTGCATAAGGAATAGTCAGCAAAAACTTGCAGTTTTGACATTTTGGCTCTGTAAAGAGCTTTGTCTCAATACTTACGTACTGAGAGAATAGGTCTTGTCTCTGACCGCTCATAACCATCTCTGATCGGAATGATATTCTTGTCTTCGTCCTCATCATACGAGTCTGAAGAGGGATCGCTGTCATCCACCTTTTATGATAAAACAGCAAACAGCCTGATAAGCACCACTTTTGACTCTGGTATATAAAACAGCTAGAATTTGCTGCCTCTTCCTCTCTAGAGTAGGGTGCTCAGTGCTCATTTCAAATGAATAGACATTTACAGGCAGTGAACAAGTGAATTTCCTGACCAGAAATCCTTGCTTTTCTTATCCTCAGACTCCACACTTGCAATTGATGCCCTGCTTATGTATGCCTGCTTCAAAAGCACTATCCTTAACAAAAAAGCAGTTTCCTAGAGATAAGGTTTTCTCGGCACTTGAAACTAGAGGCAAATCACAACACTTCAAGTATTGCTTTTATTAAGAGTTAGCTCCACGCTTGTCCTCCTTATTCTAATCTCGTGTACTGTATGGTGGCTTTAAGCAAGTAGTACTTACAATTTCAGATGAGAAGATTTATTTTGTACAGATAAAACACTTGTACTATGTGTAAGAGGGGGGGAAAAGGCGAAGGGTGAAAGGGTGGATGCATTTTGATCCCAGCTGACTGTAATCCTGGCCAAGTCAAATCCCACAATGAAACCTGGCTTAAGAGATCAGTTTAATTTGGATTTGGCAGTTGGATTCGTCAATGAATATTCACATCTTAGCTGCTAATATTCTTCCACAGAAGCAACAAAACAAAATCTACACAAGTTCAAAAGAGATCTTAAAACATCTATGACGTTTCAATCTATTATCTGAAAATATCCTTGAAGGCTTAATCCCAATTTTAAAAAAAGGTGTTGCTCAGATCTCAACTCTCCAATTTCTTACTTAACTGGTCCTTTCCAAGTTTGATGAGACTTAAATCAGTGATTACTTGAACCTCTTCAGTACAGACAGCCTAAATTTCAACCAATTCACTTTGGAGATATTAAAAACCCAGAGAAGCTCAAAAACCGTTCTCCTGAACTGAATTCAAATCATAAATAGCCCCTGGTATGTTTGTTCTGTCATATAAAATTCAATGTTGTAAACACTTCAGTTAACAGCACAGGTAACAAGGCATTTACAAGTGACATCACAAATTGAATTAGATCACTGCTCCAAATGACTGACTTCTAAGAAAACCTTCAAAGGACTGAGACCACACATACACTTTGCATCTACACACCTCAAAAGAACCAATTTGTGTGTGTAGAAGACAACAGCATTTGTATTGGTGTAGAGCTGGATGAACACAGCAGGCCAAGCAGCAGAGGAGCAGGAAGGCTGACGTTTCGGGCCTAGTATGACAGCTTACATGAAAGCATATACTAATGTAATGTAACAGACTGGAGTAACCAGGATGCTTTCCTTTGAGCAGAGCCAGTTGCAAAGTTGCAGCGGGCTTTTAACAATTCGATGTTTTTAAAAGTCAAAATTATGAAAGACTCTTCTCTAGGACATTAGAGATGACAAAGGACATCAAATTAAGGAAAGACAATTTAGGAGAAGCTTCCATGAGGAAGTGTTAAGTGTCTGATACATGGCATGATTCAAACAGAAACTATTGCAACTTGCAGGAAAATTAGATACCATACTTAAACCAAGAGATACACTGAGCTATGGTTAAGATGGGGTAGTGAAATGATCTTTGATTCAGTCAGGTCAAGAATCAACTGCAACTTCCTCCTATGCACTATGTATCCATGGTTAGGAATTTCCCATTCCCCATGCCCATTTACTTAGCCACTCAAAACACGCATTTGCTATCAAACAAAACATCCAGTTCAAAGTTGCCTGCTAAACAGAAAAGTAACTTCGATTCAGTCACATTAGTTAATTTTCACTGAAAAAGATTCAAAAGCAATTCACCACATGATTTGTTTGAAATGCCTTATTTAATTTGTACTAATGACATTCATTTCAAACAGGCAATGTGATTATTTGATTTGCTGGTACTGTTAATGTGAAGAGGGAAATGACGGTACACAAGTGAAATGCTGAATGATAACAAATTGCTGCCTTAATAAAGGAGACAGAAATTCAATTCATTTTATTCAGTGAAGGTTTTGCATTTTAGTGGAGGTACTATTTTTAAAAAGCAAAGGAACCCTTAAAATTGGGTCAGCTTTCAAACCTTGGCAGAGTCTGGATTTTAGCTTAATTTCAACAGCACTGGAGAATATATCGGTGATCAAGATCAGCTTCCTTCCATCCATTTGTCCATTCCACAGCCTGTTTACAAGATTCTCATCAGTATTGCATGAAACAGCACAACCTTCTGTAGAGATTTTGCGCTGGAGCGCGGCAATATTCCTGGTACAAATTATGCTCACTTTCTAAATTGGATTCTGTCGCTCAAGGTTCTGCTTGACTTTGCTTGTATTTCAACACTAATATTCCACAAGATAGTCTAAGTCAGGTAGCCTTTCAAAAAGACAATTTCTTTCCCCCCCACCCTCCCAATTTCTTTTTGCATTAAGTCAGAGTAACCAGACCCAGTGCAAAAACCCCCCAAAAGGGCCCCAAAAAAAAAAAAAAAAACAGGGCTCCATCCGTGGACTTAGAGGGGGAGTAATGTAGTGATTGTAGCATGGTCAGCAAGGTAGATCTCAGAATGAGTTCCCAGGTTGGACCAAGTTAACTGCCCCAATCAGGGAGCCCTGGCTAACATAAAACAAATGTCAATGGTTCTGTTCAGTCAGAGCGGATTCTAAGGAAACCAGGCCAGCGTCAAGTACTACTTGCCTCCCAGATGGCATTCCAACTTGTCATTGTATGTACTTAAACAAGAGCCCACTGCTGAATTCAACCTGAAGCTCCGAGTGACACAACCTTGTCTTCTTTAAGTAGACCTAGCAAGGTTTGTGGTCTGTTACGATTACAAGTTTATACTTGTAAAGAGGTACTGGTGGAACTCTCATACCAAAGATGACTGCTAAACCTTCCTTCTCTATCTGAGCCTATTTGCCCTCTGCATGCCAAAGTCCAGGGAGCATGCACCATTAGGCGCTCCTCACCATCTGTGAGCCAACACTAACCTGATCCCACACAGAGGCATCACACATCAGCACCAGATCTCACTTGGGATCAAACTGTCAACACATTAGACAGTGATAGCTGCTTCTTCACTTCCCTAAAAGCTACATCTGTGGTTACAATACTACTTCCAATATGCTTTCAATAGCAGATGCAAGGGTGCCAGTTTACATACAAGTTTCTTTCATAATTCACCAACCCCAGGTGAACCTTTGATTGCCCTCCTTCATCTGGTCTTGTTGACTCTGTAGCTCAACGAGGTCACTCGGGGTGCCTGGAACACACTTTTCCCTTCTAAAGCGTATATCCACCTTGAAGAAATGTATAAAGGACGATGTCCAAGTTCTCTTTACTGGTCTTCCCCTTTAGCAGATAAATGGCAACTTGGTGGTAGATCCTCTAAAATGTTCTGTTGTCTGCTGAAAAAATGGTACAGGCTAATGATACCCCCACGTAAGGAAAATGGTACTGGGTGAGCCTTGCAGAATTATGGAATTGGTTCTTAGTCAAGAATGCACGGTGGCCCTGGCTGTTTTGCTAGTCCTGACAATCTTCCAGGTATTTAATTAGAACTTCACTCAGGCAGCCATTTTCTAATTAAAAAATGTTGAACAAATCAAGGTGAAATCTTGAACTATTCTGCCCCATCAGGCCTGGGCCCAAGCCTTTTAAAATCCATATTAACTGAACTAGTTGCTTCTCCTAAGAGATCAGAACCAAAGTTGTACCCTTAACCTGCAAAGGTTCCCTGGTAGAGGTTCAGTCTAGCCAAGGTCTTGGACAAACTTAAGGATTGGAGTCCAAGATGAATTTTGTTAAAGACTAGTTCTGCAATCACCGATTTCAACACAGCTCTATCAACCTCCATTAGAACCAAGCGACCACTTAACCAGACACGGAATTTGATTGTTTGGCAACATCTAAAATCACAACCAATTTAACTCTTCCAAGCCAGCTGAAGGTAGGCTTTCCAAGGCATGCACTCTCCTAGATACCAGACTAGGAGTCCTAACTCAACTGAGTTCTAGCAGGACTTCTGCTGTCTTGAGTCTGCATACCAGTAGCAACTACAATGGCTTACCATCCCCAATCCTGAAGAAAATTTTTATAATTTGGCCAAGGCTTGGCTTTGTTTTGGGGTTTTGCTGTAGCCTGGCCCAGAGTCCCTCTGTTTGGGATATGTCCCAAGTGAGGTTATGCAATGGCCTTCATTCATTTGGTGTCCCCCAAACTGTATCAGCCTAGCAAGGATGTCCACTTCCATTGGAAAACCATGTAACTGATAGAAAATGCAGCACATGGAACTGCAGACAAAGCCGGTTGTAGTGACTATTTGAAGTCCAGATGGGCTTCAGCTAGGTGCTTTTGCATAGTTACGTCATTGATCCCACAATACCCAACAGGGTCTCAGCATCTCCTGAAGCATTAAACCAAAGTCACATGCCTCTAAGTTGTCTTAACCTTGTCAAAAATCTGGACACAGATTCCACTGGTTCTTAAACTGCACAGTAAAACCAATAGCATCTCAATTAGGAGGCCGCTTGGGTCGTAATTTTCCTCAACTAAATCTGTCAACTCTTCGAAAGGTTTTAGTATGGGCACCGCAGGAAACATCAGGCTCCCAATCATCAAAAAACTGCAGGTCCACAAGCTGTCAGGAGAATTATTGATTGCTTTTCATTTGTCCCAACACAATTTGCTCAGACAAATGAACATTCTTTCCACATACTGAGACCAATCTTTGACAGCAGGATTGAACAAGTCAAGCTTCTCAGACAATAGGGTGATGCCAGAAATGCTTACCCCAACTCAGACTATTGAGTAAATTTCTTCACTTGTATTTTTTTCTCTCATCACCACTGAAGTAACAACAAGAGACCAGTATCCCATCACCAAGTCACCTTTTATTTACACATGCATAGTATTTGACACTGGCCCAGCTTCCTCAGAGCCAGATCTGCAAACAGAACCTCTGACACACTGGTTTAGATCCATCAGCCATGGGTCTCTGATGGCCCAGATTAATAGCCCCAAACAGGCAATTTGTTAGAGGTCCACCTGGCTAACCTCATTACAATCACTACAAATGGGAAAGTGAACTGAGGAACCTTAAATGCTGGAAATACTCAGGTCAGATATAATCTGTGGAGAAGAGAAACAAAGACAAAACCTGTTTTTCTCAGCAAAAATAAGACCTTCATACCCCAAGATACAGGAGCAGAATTAGGCCAGTCTTGTCTGCTATGTCTCAACAGCATTCTCCTGTAATCTTTCATCTCCTTACTAATCAAGAACCCATCTTGGACACATTCAATGACTTGGCCTCCACAGTCCCCTGTGGCAAGGAGTTCCACAGATTGTTCAGTCAGAGGGTAGTCAAATTCCTCATCTCAGTTCTAAAGGGTCATCCCTTCACTCAGGTTGGGCCCTTCGGTCATAGTCAGTCCTACGAGTGGAGACATCTTCCACATCTATTGTATCCAGGCCCTCATCCTTCTAAACTCTGGAATACAAACCTAGAGTCCTCAATCACTTTTCATATGAGAAGGGATCATTAAGCCTCCTCTGAAGCCCCTCCAAAGGCAACACGTCCTTAGATAGGGGACCCAAAATTGCTCACAATTTCAAATGCAGTCTGACCAGAGCCTTATACAGCCTCAGCAGTACATCTTTACTCTTGTATTCTAGCTTTCTTGAAATGATAGCTAACTTAGAATTTGTCTTCACTGCCATATGAACCTGCATGTTAACCTTGAACTAGGAGGCCCAAGTCCCACTGTGTTTGAGATTACCAAAGCCTTTTCCCAGTTTAGAAAATTGTCTAGGCCACTATTCATGGCAAAGTGCATAACCTCACACTTCCCCCACGTGTCCTGCCTCTTTTGCCCACTCTCCTAGCCTAAGTCCTTTTGAAGCTTCCTCAAAGCTATCTGTCCCTCCATCTATATTTGTCATGTGCAAACTTAACAACACCCTCAGCTTCTTCATCTTGAAGAATGTACAATGCAAATCGTTCTGGTCCCACTGACATGTGGAACTCCTCGAAAAAGGACCCCTTGATCCCTACTCTGCCTTCTGCCAGTCAGTCAATCCTCTATCCCTACTAGTACCTTGCTAATACCAATCAGCACTTCTTATTTAAGAGTCTCCTGCGTGGCACCTCGTCAAAGGCCTTCTTGAAATCCCAATAGATCACGTCTACCGGTTCTCCTTTGAGGTAATGGGCAAGTTAGACAAACAATTCTGACACATTTATCAGGAGTGACCTCTCTTGGACAAAGCCATGTTGACTCAGCCTTATTTTACTGTGCACTTCCAAGTGCTCAGCATCCTCAAATCTTACCCACCTTGTGTATTCCTAACATTTTCTGTTTTCACTTTTAAAAAAGGACCCAAATTTAAATTTCAATTTAACAGGTCTATCAAAATATGCCATTATAATCAGACATGCCCCACACATCCTTGCACTCCACAAATGAAAAAGAGCATTTTAAACTGTGCTTAAGCTTGCTGCAAAGTTCCTGCCCAATTATGCTTAAAAGTATCATGCTTGGCATTATGAATGCTCTTTGTGAGTAAGGCAACTATTTATCCAAGTAATTAACTGAACTTTTAGCTCATTTATATACTGCCTCCAAACTAAGTACCCCAGAAACGCTATCAGCAAAGGTTAGGTGAGATGACCAAAACACTGTCAGAAAGCTAGGCTCTACAGTGTTTCACAAGAAAGTGACACCTATATGGAGGGAAATTGGTGGGAAGGAATGGGTGGCATGGGATGTGATGTGATGCCATAGCTTAGGATTTAGGCACAAATTTAAAGAAAAAAGGTGTAATATACAAAAGACGTCATAAGAACAGTGGAACAGTGACAGATTCTGATCTTCAGTTCTGGTGTCATCTTTGACAAGGTTTTGAATCCTGAATGCTCTTTTTCTTACCCCTGACATGTGCATTATTCTAATGTACAGCACTTAAAAGGATGGTCTAACAGTCTAAATAGTTCAAGTGCTACAATTTCGCTTTTTGCCTTTTGTCCACTTTTTTCCATCTCTCTAGAAACAAACCTGTGCATTACTTGCCTATATGGTCTCTTGAAATTATCTTGAATGATTACTAAATCTGTATTCCTTGATCCCTCTAGTGTTTGACATTTAAACTTGCATTCCATGGAGGAATTGGAATACTTTACCAACTGAAACTCAGGATCTTACTAATTTGTCAATTAACCATCCATTTTACAAGAATATCAATACCTTCTACAGTTTGCTGGAGCATTATGTTGAAATCACTTTCCACTGCTATTTCAAAATTATGTAGTAACTACATAAAAGCCTTCAAGCATGACAACAATTTTCATGACAACAGGTTACAACTACTGAAAGGCAAAAAAAAGTGTCAGTGCCTCGGCCTTCGCAATTTACAATCTATATCTGATTTACAGGGCAACAAGCATGTTATATACAAAATTTACTGGTGCTAAGAAGTTAGATGGGGCTACAAAAGGATTTTAAACGTTCCAATATGTCGATATAGTAACAACGTGGGAAATGTAGAATAAGTACTGCCAGGCAGAAAATTTGTTCTTCTGAAGTAACTTTGATCGTGCACAAGATAGTACAAACATTAGGAAAGCAAACTAAACCTTGGCCTTTATTGCAAAGACAACTGGCATAAAAGATCAAAGTTGTCTTGCTACAAATTGGTTTTGGTGAGACCATACCTTGTGCACAATTTTGGCTTCATTGGAGGTGTCAGCTGTCCTACAAGGAAGAAAGTAGACCAGGAATGTCATTTTAAGTGGAGAACTCATCCCATTGAATCATGTAAAATTCTTAAGGTGCTCAAATGCCAAGAGACTGTTTCCCCTGATGGGTGTGCCTAGTGCTAGTGATCACAGTCTCGAGATAAAGACTTAACTTTTCCTTTGAATTGATTCAAAAATGGCTAAGGGTTGCAAATCTTGAAATTCTCTATCCAAAAAGGCAGTGGGGGCTTAGTTATTTATTACAGTACATTCAAGACAGGATTTAACTGTCTTGGAGATCAATAAAATCAAAGGATCCGGAGATAAGACAGGAAAGCAAAGTTGAGGAAGACCAGCCATGATCATTGGAACAGTTGGAGGAATTATTCCTGTTTTTTAACCCCCATCTTCTGTATGGGGTGCTTATTAAAAACATGCATTGAGAGCACAAGATTATATTATTTTAGGGACAAGAGCTAATTTGCATTCAAGAACTTATTTTGTACTGAAAATTGAACATTTCCAACTATCATTCACAAGATTTCATATCTGAATGAGTTTTTTCCCTACAAGTCAACAGCTGAGTGATATTTTCAATTATACATCTTTGATAGAAAGTCTGCAAATGACAAGTCCAACATTACAGGGTAATTAGAATGCCTACACTTTAATAAAGGGGGCTATTGGTGAACAGGTCAACCCATTTGATTGGACTCTGCTGCAAAGAAATTAGAAAAATTTTAATGTGAGACTAGAACTGAAATTATTAAATCTCTAGCACTTGTCTAGATTTTTGTTCTTTCTTCAATGTACATCTTCAGGCTTCACTATTCTATCCTTCAAACTCAACATTTTCAAATGCTGACCTCCCACTTCTCCTACCATTAAGCAAGTCCAGCACAACCTCAATTTTCTACAGTCTATTTTTTAAAAAGTAAGGCTTTAAGTAAATTCAGTCAGATGGAAGAGGGAAATGAATTCTGCCTGCAGGTTGGATTTACTCTCATGACAGTCTCCCATCAATATATTTGACATTTATCTACAAATATTATATGCAACTACTCTAAATGCATCCATACCGTATGGGATCAGATATTCCATCAACCAAAATAGACCTGCAAAAGAAAAATCCACCTCGACTACTAAAAAGAGAATTCAAAATCAAAGAAGATTAAGTTGAAACTTCAATGATGCTATTGTAGCAGCATTATTGAACAGAAAGTTGAAATCCAGCATACTGGGACTCCAGGGTCCACACAAAAAGACTGTTTAATTTACTGAATTTAATACCCCATCAGCAAGCCTTCACATTTGATGAATTTTACTGTTTAGTCCATCACAGTCTATAGAAGGGATGTTCCTTGGTATTGTGCAGCACTGGTCATGCCTATAGACAAGTGCAAAGGGGATTTGTGCAGAACCCCAAGGTAGAAGTTGACTGGTCAGGCAGGTTCAAATGAAGGTCCTGTCAAAGACCACTAACTGATCAAACAAAGTCTGTCATTTAATGGACAAGATTTGTCACAGGGAATTTGTTTTCCAAACCTTCATCTAAGGACATTTACTGGGAGGTTCAGCTCAACTGCATAGATATGGGAGCACAAAGACAAGGGTTGAATAGACCATCACATTGAATGTTCATTCAGGTGCAGCACAGAGTTCCAATCTATGTGTGGATTGTCAGACAAAGATGTAGAGAGACAATGTTTGAGGGGGACAGGAATCCAGAGGAAAGGTATAGAGCACAGGATGTCAGTTATGATGCACATTTTCAGATTCAATTGACTGGTCCTAAAGATGTAACGTTTGTTACATCTCGATCCTTTCAAGAAGTACCAAACAGAGCCAGATTTAAAAGACAAATCAATTCAAACAGCTTTAAATCATCTGGTTAAAAATCCATACATACACAGCAAATCTGTCAACGAACATGTGCTCAAGGAACTGGCAATTTTCAATTCTTCACATTTACCGTTTGCTTCTGCAAGGTATATAAAGTTCTAAAGTTGTGTCACACTTGCTGTAGTTGATCTTTGTTTTGTTAGGTTCCAACAAATTGCAGCAATTTTTCCAGATAGGTGGGTGACTGAGCTCATGTGAATAGCTCAGTCTGTATATTCTCAACTGGATGGACATAAAGGGTATTGTGTCTTGTCATGGTTAATATTACATCTGTTAACACTTTGTTAGTAGGGCATTGGGCATCAATATTTAAGTACTGATATAGCCATTATCCAATTCGGCTTCAAGCACTGACCCAGCATTGCTGTGAATCCACCGTAGGCTATAATTTTCACTTTGAAATAGCTTTTCTGCTAAAAATTCAAAACTTAAATTTACATGAAATAGTGCATTGCCATGAGTTTTTGATGCATGTTCACCACTTATTGGCAAGTCAGTGAACATATGTACATTCCTTCTAACATTGAAAATTTTTTCAAACTTAAACTGTCACACTATCCTTACTGTTGAGCATTTTTAACAGTTCTCTTCAGTTATACTTGAATGTCAAATAGGATGTCTGGTCAAATGGATTGAACTTCACGTTCCCAGCTTGTTAGCATTTTCTGATAGTGGTCCAGGGCAGTTGTTAAGTAACAAGATGGCTTTCAGTGGTTTAATGTTTGCAATGTTTAACTTTTGGCACAAATTTGTGGTGAAGCCAGTCTTCAAAACCAAACGATATCATTAGTTTTGACACAAGTACTCACTGTCTCCCATGCCAGTAACGTTTATCAAGTCAGTCAGCTTGTATTAAATCAGTTTTGCTATAGAAAAGGTGGATTATCAATTTGGTTTTTCAATGTTTAAATCCAAACAGAGTACGATTTCAAGTGTCTCCTAGCAATTGTATTTTTAAAAACAGCCATCTCACCATTTGAGTGTCTGTCTCCACTGCATCCTCCCTCATGTAAATCTTTAATTCAGTCCTCAGTGCACAAGTAACTGGTCTTGCACAATGTGCTAAGTGGGCAATTTTCATAAGAAGAACCAACTCATTTCTTGAAGATTCATGGAATCAAATAAAACTTGCAGCAACACAGTAACATATAACGTGCTCTCAGTTCCCCACTGTGATCAGTCACTCAGTTATATCGAATGTTTAATTCAAAAAATTATTTCTGAATTTGTACTCCCTGAGGTTCAAGCACTGATATGGAACTGACATTTTTAGAAAGCTTCATTTCAGGCTACATTGCTAGTGTCTAGGGCAAATGAAGGTGGTCAAAGAAAGCATCCACTTGACAAAATCTCTGCCATATGATATGGTAGCTAGTCATGCCAAGACATTTAGTTTTTCCACAGAACTCCCAACAATCACTCCAGGTTATTAGTAATCAGTTTGCTCTGGAACTTCATGTTTGGTCAATTTCCAGTGTGCTCCATGTACAATCTTGATATGAACCAAAATAATGTGCAAGAAATACAATGAAGTCTCTAGATTCTCCTTGTGCTCTTTGACTGCCATGATAAACTAGAATGAGAAGGTGCCCATGTTGGACTGGGATGGACAAGGTCAAAAGTCACATGACACTAGGTTATATAGTCCAACAGGTTTATTTGTAATCACAAACTTTGAGCACTGCCCCTTCATCACTTCACTTGAAGGGGCAGTACTACAAAATCTTTGATTTCAAATAAACCTGCTGCACTATAACCTGGTGTGATTTTTGACCATGATAGAACTATTCAGATTTAAGCTCCCTGTCAAAGATTTTGAGCAGTAGGTTTTTTGGCTCCTTGAACAGTTCAGAATATAGCGTGGATAACTGGCATGCTTATTCTTAGGAGCAGCTACATGTCTAGCATTTTAGCCTATCTCCTAAAGCTGCCAAAGGCAGCACAAGGTCACTATGCTTCTTGGTGCACAGTCCAAATCTCATGTGTAAAGCAGATGGGGCAGGACTGTGCTGTAAAGACTTTGTTTGCTCAGCAGACTTGGTCTTCAGCTTATAGACTGAAGTTTTACGTCTGCCATGGCTACAGTTACTTCGGTTTTTCTGGCACCGATATACTCACTGCTGGTATATTTTGACTGTGGACTCAAGTTAAGGCTTTCCTGGAGCAGGCTGGTGCATTGCGTTCATCGCAAGGTTGAATGTCATGAAGTATTGTATGCTCAGTTCTGAACTTTCAACTAGTGGTGTACAGTTATCAATAAACAGAAAATCTTGAATTAGAGTCTTGGAAACATTAGTCTTTGCCTGAAGTAGGCTCAAACTGAACTCCTTCCTGTCCATGCAATCTAATTTCCATTATCAAGATAAGCACATGAAAACGTATGGGTGGGTTGCGGGGGGGGGGTGGAGAGATGCGGGGAGAGAGAAGAGGGAGTGATCTGTGTTGGCTCCTCCTAGTTCAACTCTAATAAGGACTGGGAAGAGATCATTTATCATCATCACATGGATCAAGATATAATACAAAAAAAAAGAAGTGTTGTTTGACATGTTATCTAGGCAAATCATACCTTACTTACAGCAGGGTACTACAGAATGCAGAATAGAGTGTTCCAGCTAAAGGTAAGGTGCAGAGAAAGATCAACTCCAGTATGAGAGAGGTCTATTCAAAAATTTGTTAACAGCAGGAAGCAGCTATGTTGGAATCTGTTTGGCGCATGTTTGTTTTCAAACTTTTGCATCTTCTGCCAGAAGAAAGAAGGTGCAAGGAAGTTATAACTGGGGTGGGACACTTGTTTGATTACATGGTCTTTACTTCCTGCTGCCTCAAGAAAGCAACCAGAGTCAATGGATGGAAGGCTGGTTTGCATGATCTGGGCACTAGTACATCACAGGAGACGTCTATTTCATGCCATCATTTCTGCACCAGTTCAACCAATGAGGTTGAGTGAGCCACCACAAACATTTAATTCCTAACTCTACGCCTCCATCTGTGTTATGATTCTAGTGGAAACAATTAAGTTCAGAGTAATCAAACAATTATGCCAGAAACTTTTGCACTAAAATTAAATGAAGTACTACCACTTTAAGTGTACTTCTGAAGTAGTTTTACATCCATCAATCTCAACCCAATCCTCACTTTTTTGCCTGCCAACAATCCCCTCTCATTCGCAGGATCTGAGGTTTCCTTGATTTCAAAAGCCAAACCAAACTGTACCAATTTCTTGAATTTGCAAATTCAAGAAATGAATTGGGACCCTTCCATTAGCATTCAAGTGATTTCCAAGCTCTCTCAGCTCACTCTTCTAGATACGGTACCTAAAGCATGGAGCTCACTGCTTGCATGAGGCATGATTTCAAACCAATAAACATGTTTCGTTTAACATACCTTAACACAGCTTTCAGCATAAAGCAGACAAGCTGGTGGCATAAGAAGTCACTGAATATAATCTTGCAGAAATTAGAGACTGACTTAAAAGGACAGCAGATCCTGAAACTTAACACTCAGGAAGAACTGACCTTTCAGAAAGGCAGGGGAAGGAAAAAGCCAGTGGGGTAGCACTGTTAAAAGACAAGACAAGACAAGACATCAGTTGAGAGAGATAATCTAGGCTCAGAGGATGTCAAATTCATTTAGAGGTTAAAAACCAGCAAGGGAAAGAATACATTGATATAAGTAGTGTACAGACACTGAACAGTGCCACAGGAAAGGTATAAAATCAAAGCTAGAGTAATAATCATGAGTGACTTCAATGATCACATTGCTTGGGTCAATCAAGTTGGAAGGGGCAGTGATTGCAACAAATTCAGAGTGTATTAGGGATAGTTTCCTAGCGTAATACACCATGCAGCTAACCAGGGAATGGGTCCTCCTGGTAATGGGTAATTAGGCAGGTTCAATAAATTAACTCAGCAACAGGTGGCCCAGTTGTGATCATAGCATGAGAATTTTATGCAGTTTGAAGAAAAAATAGGTTGGAAACAACTAATTTAAAAGGGAATTACAGTGGAACGAGGATAGGAATTAGCTAAATGGACTAGGCAGGTAGTTTAACAGGAATAGCAGTAAGCATGCAGTGGCAGACAGTTAAGGAGGTAACTCATGATTCTCAGCAAAAATACATTCCAGAAAGGAGGAAAGCTTTTAAGAAAAGGGATAAATCAACCACAATTGAGCAAGTTAGGGAGAGTATTAAGTTAAAAGAAAAAACAGACGCCATAGTTAGCTATAGTCCAGAAGTCCAGGATAAATTCAGAATCCAGCAAAGGACAAAACAGTCAGAAAATAATGGAGACAAACTATTAAGGAATATAAAAACTGACAATATGAGCTTGTTTAAATATTAACAAAAGCAGGGAGGGGGGTCAAAGTGAACAGAAGCCCCTTAGGGAATAAACCCGTGGAGATTATAGGAGCAAAAACTGCAGAGAACATAGATATTTTGCATTAGTCTTTACAGTCAAAGATACTTCAAGCATCCTATTTGATACAAGGATACAGAAGGGGAGAAATGAAGTCTCATCACCATCAGTACGTAAGTAGCATTGGACAGACTAAATGGGGCGAAAGGCAGAAGTCCCCTAGGCCTAAATTTGCATCCTAGGATCCTAAAACAGATACCTACAGATAATGGATGCATTGATTGCAAAACAAAAAATAATGGGATTCTGGAGATGGATGAGATGATTAGTAAATTGCTAATGTGGCACCTCAACTCAAAAAACAGAGGAAGGAGTAAACAGCAAACTATAGGCCAATTAACCTGACATCACCTTGGCTGTTAACAGGAGTAGACCATTTAACCCCACAAGCCTATTCCAATGAGAACATGGCTGATTTCTGGCCTAACTCCATATACCTGCCTTTGGCCCGTGTCCCTCCATACCTTAAATTCATATCAGATTTAAGATCAACAACTGATCCAGCACACACTGTTTTTGGAAGAACTCCAAACATCTACCACCTTGTGCAAAACTGCTTCCCAACAGGTCTCCTGAACAGTATCACTCACATTTAGTCTTTGCCCCCTTGTCCTAGAATCCTCCAATCTTGGCTGTAGTTACCTACACTACATTTTCCCCCATTAACACGTTCAAGACTTCAATTAGTTCACCTCGTAATCTTCCAAATTCTAGGGAAACAGACCTAACTCGTACAATCTCTCCTCAACCCCTCAAGTCCAATACCCCATTCTTGTGAACCTACACTACTCCCAAGGCCAACAGATCTTAAGGTGTGGTGCCCAGACATACTTATTACTCCAAGTGGAGTCTAACAAGATAACTTTTATATAAACTGCAACATAAAACTTCATCCTTGTACTCTAGTCCTCGAGATATAAACACCAACATTCCATTAGCTTCCTTGATATTGAACTTGATGTTAGGCTAATCTGGATTATTTTCTGCATCAGAAAAATGCAAGTCCTTTGTAAAGACAAATGCATTTTTGCCACACCTTAAGACATCTGGTCTACTGTGCTAGATCAAGGCTCCAGTCACTTTGGAGGTGTGGGCTTGAAGCCTGGTGCTACTAAATGTGATTGTTGTTGGTCATTAAGATGCTTGGGACAAGTGAGCTGTTTTACATTTAGGGTAGCATGGTGGCCCAGTGGCTGGGACACCTGCCTCACAGCACCAGAGATCCAGATTAGTTTCTAGTCTTGGGTGATTGCCTACTGTCAGTCATCATAAAAACCCATCAGGTTCACAAATACCCTTCAGGAAAGGTCTGCCATCCTCACTTGTTCTGGCTTGCATGTGACTCTAGACCCACAGCTATATTGCAGATTTATACCTGCCCTCTGGTCATGTAGGGATGAGTACTACCACTACCACTAACAAGATGCACTGCAGAAATTCAAAGAACCTCAACCAGCATCTCCCAAACCCACAACCTCACCCAACACCCTTCCCCTGCCCCCCAACACCACCACGACCTTCCACCTCAAAAGGTGAAGGTGAGATATGGGACCACAACTTGCAAATTCCCCTCCAGGTTACTCACCATCCTGACTTGGAGCTATATTGTCATTCCTTCATTGTCACCAAGTGAAAATCCTAGAATTCCCTCCCTAATGGCATCACGGTCAACCCACAGCAGGGGTTCAAAACAGCAGCTCACCGCTACCTTCTCACAGGCAATTAGTGATGGGTAATAAATGCTGGCCAGCCAGCAACACCCATATTCCATAAAAATGGGAAATCTAACTTATCTTATTGAATACATACATTAGTGTAATTCAAAGGGGAAGTTTGCTGAAGCAAGTTTCACATCTTGCTTAGAGAAATTGTTTACAAGCTAGAAGTTGGTAAAGTGTCTGAATGATTTCATAATTCAGAAGTGCTTCATTTTTCAAAACCAACTTGCATGGAAATGTAATGACACCTCCATGCTAATCACACACTGAAGAGCAACTTCATCCCATATTCCTAGAACCACAAGACCCTTAATACCCAACCTTAAGCTATACAATTAGAAGGAAGAGAAGGATTCAGTCACCACTATACCAACAACTGTTCTTCTAAGGATATTAGCACGAGATGGCAGATTTCTTTTCCTGAATTGGCATATGCAGCTAGGCACCAAATTAAGAGGCAGAACTACAAAGGTAATCAGCTCTGAATCACTATCAGCTGAGTGAACAACTGAAAGTAAATGGGGTCAGTTTTCAATGGATAGCTCAGACCAGCTGAAATGGGAGATGCACGTTTCAATTCATGAGTCACTGACAAATGTACTGGTGAAGAGAGTTACACCATTGAGACGGCTCCACTTACAGTCCATTGTATGCAATGTCCAGTCAAGTCATAACTTGGACTGTAAAGAAGCCTTCAAATGAACAAAACCAGAGAGGACATGTTCACAAGAAGAAACTTGGGAAGGCTGCAGCCCAAAAGGATTTTGGAATCCTTGTGCGCAAAACACAAAAAAGCCAGCATCCAAGTTCCAAGAGTAATTAGGGAAATAAAATGGACTGTTGACTTTACTTCAAAGGGTGTCACTATAAAAAGTAGGCAAGTCTTATTCAAAATTTACAAGACATGAAGTCAGACCATAAATTCCGAGAAGTTTTTTGGTCCCCTAATTAAAGTAAAGTAAAGTGATGCTGGTATTGGAAGCAATTCAGAGAAGCTTCACTAGATTGAACCAAGTGCAGCTGGCTTTCTTAATGTTGAAAAGTTGAATAGGTTGGCATTGTAATCGTTTAAGTCCAGAAGCAAGAGAAGAAATGTTGTCAAAATATACAAGATTCTGCAGGGCCTGATTGGTAGATGCAGAGAGATTTGTTGTCCTTGAAGAGTCCAGGACCAGAGTGCACAATGTCAGAATATGAGGTCACCTACCTAGCACAGATAAAGGAATTGCTTCTCAGGAGGGTTACCAATCTGTGGAATTCTTCACCACAGGAGGGATATTGAGGCCATGTTAAGTATTTTCACAGCTGACAAACAGATCAGTAAGGGAATCCAGGTTTGAGAATAATGTAGGCAAGTGGAGTTCATCATCAAATCAGCCATGATCTCTGGCGGAACAGACTCAATGGGCTGAACAGCCTGCTTCTATAAGAACACAAGACACAAAAGCAGAAGAGGACAAGATTGTGCAAAGTAGCAACCCAGATAATAACCAGGTGTGACAGGAAGAGATAAAGCACCCAAGCAAAGAGTGCACAAGCAGATAACAGTTCAAGTAGGAACAAAATGGGAAAGACTAATTTGAAATGTTCTTCATCTGAATACATGCAACGCAATGAACTGATATGACAAATAGAAATAGCAGGCATATGATTACAACTAAGTCTGTTCAATGGCCAAGTGCCCAAAGCTGGGGACGAAATAGACAAGAGCATCTGACATTTGAGAGAAGGCCTAAAAAAGGAGTTGTAGCAACCCAACGAAGGAAGGATGCAAAACAAGGTACAGTAGGGATAAATATGATCTGTTGTGGAACATCAGAACAATTAAATTTTGAAGATTAGAAACAGCAAAAGGTAAGTCACTGGTGGAAACAGTTTATTGACTTCCTGACAGTAGCTACAGGGTAGGACAGTACAAGAAATAATTGTAAAAAAAGGTACTGCAATAAATCATGCAATTTTAATGTGTGGATTGGGCAAATCACTGCAACCAACATAGCCTGAAAAGCTATAAAGATCATAATGTAGAGATAGCAAGAACTGCAGATGGAGTCAGAGATAACTGTGGGGCTGCAGGAACACAGCAGGCCAGACAGCATTAGGGCAGGTAAGCTGGTCCGTGCCTCTGTCTGCATGCGTGCGTGCGCGCGCGCGCGCCTGTGTGTCGAACTCAGGAAAAAAGACAAAAGGAGAGAGTGGGGGTGAGGAAAATAGGTGGGATGGTGATAGGTGAATGCAGGTAGGGAGTGGTGGGGATTGGTCAGTGAGGTGGGAGGAGCAGATGGGAGAAGACAGACAGGTTCTATCAGGTCAAGGAAGCAGGGATGAGGCCGGGAGGAGTGGGGAGATTTTGAAGCTGGTAAAATCCATTGGGCTGTAGGCTTCAGAGGCAGAATTATGAGGTGCTGCTCCTCCATTTTCCAGGTGGAGTCATTATAACACTGGAGGCAGCCCAGGATGGACATGTCACCCAGAGAGGGCGGGGGCGGGTGGAAGGGGTTGAAATGGCTCGTGACTGGAAGGTATTGTTTGCTACAAACGGCAGTGCAGGTGCTCTACAAAGCGGTCTCCGAGCCTCCACTTGGTCTCACCGATGTAAAGGAGGCCACTGCGGATGCAGTGGAACATGCTGACGGATGTGCAGGTGAGCCTCTGTCTGATGTGGAAGGGTGCCTTGAATGGAGGTGACGGGAGTGGGGGGGAGCGGGTGTATGCAAGCACTATCTTCCAAAATTCCCTGGATTCTGATCAAGGTCACAGCAGATTGGAGAGATTGGATACCTCCAATAGAACAAAAAACAAAAATACAGAAACAGAAAACTGGAGGCCAGTTAGCTTTTTCACAGGGGAAATGCTGAAATCCATTAAGGAGTCAGCACAATATTTAGAAGATGCTAATGCAAATCAGGCAGAGTCAACAGCTTTAGGAAATAAAAATTGACTGTCATCAGTATACTGATATCAGTCGAGGATGTCACAAGCAAGGTGCATTAAGATGAATCCATGGATGCAGTCTGTCTCAAATACCCTTTGGAAATCCAGAGTACTATATAAAAAGATACTACACAAAACAGCTCTCAGAGTTGGCGGTTAATATTTCAGCATGGATAGAGAACTAAATAGTACTCAGACAATAAATGGATACTTTTCATTTCAGTAACAGGTAGAGTGCCACAAGAATCAATGCTGGGTCTCAGCAATTCATAATCTGAATCAATGACTTAGCTGAAGGGAATTGAGTACTTTTGTTTATATTATCAAATTTAGTAGAGTCAGGAAAGCACTCTATGATACTATGGATGCAAATACATTAACTAAGTGCACAAAAATTTGGCAGATGGAGTATAATGTCAGGAAAATGAGAGTTTATCCACTGTCAGGATGAATAGAAAAGCACAAGATTTAAAATGGAGTGTGCGCAGATTTAGAGGTAGAGGGATCTGCATGACCAGAATCATGAAAAGTTGGGAACATGTCAGAAACAAAACTCAGTTAAAGTAATTTAATGCTTCAGTTTAAATTTGTTCACTGTCGTGATCTAACGCTTAGAGGTACAGCAAGGCACCTCGGTACAAAGTAATGGATTGTTTCACAAGACAACTCTAGGACGTAATAGATGTGCAAGTAGTGTCACTGACTCAGATTTCAAGCAACTGCTCAAGTCACTGCAGGGTGTCCACAATGATGAAAGCAAGTTCATTACAGAACATTTCTGGACAGTCAATTTGCAACTTCAAGAGGTGACAAAAATGGATGGCTAACCATTGGGCTGTGCAGGAGCCCTGAATGCATTGTTTGATACTAAGTACTCATTTAAATAGTGGTGTTCATTTTTCTCAGGACTGTAACAGAGCTAATTCTACAGCCACACAGAAGCTGGAGGGAGATTATGCAAAAGACAACTTGAGTTAGAAAACAGATTCATTTCTGTGGCCACGAAGAACTCCAGGATGTCATGTCCATCTGTGGCCCCAATCACAGAATCACCTGAATGGCTGTAAAACACCAAAGCAGACAAGCACGGAGGTTTGTTATTTAATTCTACTTGACAATTCAGATCCAAGGGTTAAAACTGGCTTGATAGAACATCTCTTTTTGCTGTTTGTTTACCATGACGGTCAGTCACCGAACATCGACACAAGTGGTTGCCAATGTGCCTTGCAAATTACAGGAAAAAGCAACTTTCAACCACTTTATAGATCCTGAAGGTCAGTGAATGATCAAGGCTCCAGACAGTTTTTGTTCAGTCAAACTCCTGCATTCAGTCAGTGCAGCCTTCTTTAGTTCAAGTCCCTTCACGAAGCTCTTAAAATGCTGCTACCTCAGTTCACTTCATCATTAACAGGTTTTCCTCAATTTTGTGTTCAACAGCAAAGCAGAATTCTTTCCTCTTTGGTACTTAAGAGTTTTGTTGTTGGAATGTTCTAGAGCTTCTCTCAGTAAGTAACTTGACAGACTCTCAGGCCTGCTTTTTCTCTATGCTGACTGTTGGAGACCCTTAAACAACTTGGCTGCTTTCACAAGCCTCTTTCTCCAAGAAATATACACACTGCTCTAACTGAATCAATTTCAGTCTCCATCTTCCCAGTGGGGAGAACATCTTGGTGCTAAGCAACAGCCCAATTTTGTTTTCCTCTTCAAACAGTTTGTCACCCCAAACCATTCACCTTAAAACTCTCAAATGCACAAAACAAAAAACCTCCAAAGTAGGAGTAGGCCATTCAGCCCTTCAAGCCTGTCTACCATATATTATGACCATGGCTGACTGTCCAACTCAGTCTACTTCTGCCTTTTCCCCAACCTCCATATCCTTTGATCCTTTTTATCCAAATGCTATATCAAACTCATTCAAAACTTGTTTTAACCTCAATTGCTTTGTTATAGCAAATTCTGCAGGTTCACCACTCTGGGTGAAGAAATTTCTGCTCCACTTAGTCCAAAATGGTTTATCCCATTTCCTTGGACTATAACCCTAGTGAACACAATGCGAAGCAACTCAACCTTTCCTCATTCATTCATCAGCTCCACCAGTCCAGGAATTAGTCTGGTAAACCTTCGCTGTACTCCACATGTAACAAGGACAACCTTCTTCCATTAAAAGGAGACCAAAACTGCATTCAATATTCCAGATTATGGTGTCACTAAGGCCCTGTGTAATTGCAGCAAGATGTCCCCGCTCCTGTTCATGAATCCTCTTACTACAAAGAGCAACATTCCATTTGCTTTCTTGACCATGTGTTGCATGTGCATACTTGCCTTGTGACTGGTAGTACACCCAGATCTGATTGCACATTCCCCCCTCAATTTATAGCCAGATAATAATCTGGCTTTCTGCTTTTGCTACCAAAGCAGATAATCTCACATTTATCCATATCATACTGCATCTGCCATGCATTTGCCCAATCAATCGCCAGTCCAAATCATTCAGCAAAGTCAGTGTGCTCCTCTCAGTTCACCCTCCAGCTTTTTCTCAACCGCAAATTAAGATATTACATTTAGTTTCCCTCATCTAAGTTAGTAGATGTTGTAAATAGCTGGGTCCCAGCTGTTATCCCTGCAGTAGCCCATTAGGCACTGTCTGCCATTTGGAAAAAGACATTTATTCCTATTTTTCATTGCCTGTCTAACTATGTCCTCCCCTTCTAAAATTTACAATCTAGACTTAGCAATCAAAACTTAAAATTTCAGTTTCTCCACTTTAGAACCCAAGTTTCTACTGGTACCACATCGGTGCAAGATAAAAAAGGTCATCCTGCAGATTTTTAGGATGTAAGGAAATAAATCAAGGTCAAGTTACTCAAAATTTGCAGATTGCCAATGCCACACACCAAGGATAGAAATAGGAAGTCAGTGCAGATGATTAACTATCTAGATATATGTTGCAGGTGGATACATAAAGATTCCTTGCATATTTGGACAAATTCTAGGGGTTACAGGGCCCACAAAAAAGTTACAAGTTACACCCCAGAGCCATGGCCAATATCCTGCAGGGCTAGTTATGATAAAAGCAGTTCATTAAGGTTGAGGACTCTATGGATTGTGAAAATTAGTTCTTTTGAAAAACTGAGCAGATACCCAGATGGATTTGTTCCGAAAGGTCAAAGGACACAATGAGGCATTGTTTTAAAGACACCTAACTCCTGTGACTTCCAGAACTGCTTGATATTCCTGAAAATCACATACAAGTTTGAGTGGCAGCAATTGCAGCTCCTTGATGTTGCTAAGTACTTGAATTAGGGTATGGCCATGAAGACAAAACCCACAGCTCAACTGCAGCCTCAAGATCCAGTGAGCTAAAATGGCTGTTCTTTCCAAGGGACTTTTGAAAGACTTGCTCTTGAACATACTACTGAGACAATTAGTGACAAGCACATACAGCTAGTGACACCCATCTATGCATTTAAAGGTCACCAGACTGAAAACCATCTGGGACATTTCATGTTTCCTTCTATTCTCCTAGAAGGAACAAGCATTTGACCAGGAAGTTTTTATTTTCCAAAGTTAGTCACTGCAGAGTGTGTAAAATAACTTTAGCAAGCTGCAGGTGCAATCAAGTGTATGGGAATATGATGTTGTGCCAATAAGCCCAAAAAGTAGCATTTTATTACCCAATATTGCCAAGTATGTTGATATTCTCCAGTAATCACCTCTTGCTCATTTTAAATTGACTGCAAATGAAACTAATCTCAATTATAATTAAAATCAGGTAAAATGCATTTGAACACTATCATTTTGGAAGGAAATAAAAATCCAACCACTAGAAGCAACTTGTTTGGCACAAACACATCATAATCACAGGCTGGATTAAAACAAACCACCGCAATAGTTTCTTCCAACTTAATGTTGTGGAGTCAAGCTCAATAGAAGTACCCACAATGTGCAGAACTCACATTGTCTCAATTTGAGGTGACAGTTCATTCTCAAATAGATAAAGCAGAATGAAATATACTTTCCCACAGCTTCAGTACCTACAATGTACAGACTTCAGGCATATGTAGGGCTTAGGAAGTTAGAAATCAAACAATGCCCATTAGGTATATTAGGAAAGCAGGTAACAACTCAAGCAGGCAATTAGGAGAAGGGGCCATGAAACAACCATGGCAAGTACAGTGATATGAACTCTCTACATTAAACAGGATAACTAGATAGGACGTAGTTTTGTACAGAGCATGCTATTACGCTAGGGCACTGAGGGACAGAACGACGCAAGCGAGGTGATTGCTGGCATCTTGACCAAGATCTTTGTATACTCACTAGCCACTTGAGATCCTGGCGGACTAGCTGGTAGCTAACAATGTTCCTCTGTTCAAGAAGGGAAACAGGAATAATCCAGACAACTATATACCACTAGGTCTCTCAGTGATGGTTGCAAAGCTACTGCAAAGAATTCTTAGGGGTAGGATTTACACACATTTGGAAGCATGACCTAATTGGGGACCATCATGGCTTTGGGCAGGGCAGGTCAGGTCATGTCTTACTAACTGGAATGATTTTTTTCCAGGAGTTGACAAAAGGCAATCAATGAGGGTAGAGCAGTGCATGGCGTTTACATTGATTTTAGAAA
This sequence comes from Rhincodon typus, assembly GCF_021869965.1. Lineage (NCBI taxonomy): Eukaryota > Metazoa > Chordata > Chondrichthyes > Orectolobiformes > Rhincodontidae > Rhincodon > Rhincodon typus. Next base: position 29,173,852 of record NC_063354.1, read on the forward strand.
GGCTTTCGACAAGGTCCCTCATGGTAGACTCATCCAGAAGGTTAAATGCATGGGATCCAGTGACTTGACTGCGTGGATTCATAATGGGCTTGCTCATAGAAGGCAAAGGGTAATGGAGGAAGGGTGTTTTTCAGGCTGGAGGCTTGTGACTAAGATAAAGATCTTTGGAGTTGTCAAGAGTATAGAATGTTGTCAAAGGATACAGCGGGATATAAATCAGTTGAAGATATGGGTGGAGGAATGGCAGATGCAGTTTAATCCAGGTAAGTGTGAGGTGTTGCATCAAATGTGAAGGACAAGTATGCAATCAATGGCAGGACTCTGAACAGCGTTGATGTACAGAGAGATCTTGGGGTTCAAGTCCATAGGCCCCTGAAAGTAGCCACACAAGTAGATAGGGTGGTAAAGGTGGTGCATGGCATGCTTGCCTTTATTAGTTGGGGAGTTAAGTACAAGAGTCAGGATGTCATGCTGCAGCTTCATAAGGCTTTGCTTAAGCCACATTTAGAGAATTGCATTCAATCCTGGTTGCCACATCACAGGAAGGATGTGGAGGCTTTGGACAGGGCGCAGAAGAGGTTTAATCAGGATGCTGCCTGGATTAGAGGATATGAACTATTGGGACAGGCCAAAAAAAATTTAGCTTGTTTTCTCTGGAGCAGTGGAGGCTGAGGGGACACTTGATAGAAATCTGTAAAACTATCAGATGCATACATAGGGATGATGGTCAGAATCGTTCCTGAAACTGAAATGTCTGATGCTAGGGGGCATGCATTTGAGACGGGGGAGGTTTAAAGGAGATGAGAGGGGCAACTTATTTTAAAAACAGTGGTGGGTGTCTGGAAAGCACTGCCATGGGTGGTAGTGGTGATGGAGGCAGAAATGATAGGGGCATTTAAGGGACTTTTAGATAAGCACATGAATATGCATGGAATGGAGGGATATGAACCAACAGCTGACAGAAGGGATTAATTTGGCATCATGTTCAGCCGAACATTGTGGGCCAAAGGACCTGTTCCTGTGCTGTACAGTTCTACGTACTATGTTCTAAAGTCAACATTCAGCAGTTCCTTCAGTTACAGTATTCAAACACTTGCAGGGGACTGGGTTTAACTCTACCAGAAAACACTTGGAATTAATTGGAACACCAAATTAACACTTTTCCCAACAAAGCATAGCTTCAATTTTCAACAGAGCAACAATATTAAAAAAAAAAAATCAGCATTCCATTAGATCTAGTTCGGTATAATGGCTAGATTAGGTTAAAGTTGTCCCTTAATGCTAGTCACAGTTTTAACTATTTTGTACTTACTATTCTCTGCCTCTCCCTCCTTTTCCAACGTAAGTGTGCATTGGCGGCTGCCATGGCCTCAATAACGAATGTTGTAGTCATATAGCTGTAAGGGATAAAATGTTGAAGGCCAGCTCAGGGTCAAAATGGTAGCAGTTCATTTTGTAAACAAACAGGCTAGACTTGATATTTGCTCCTCTCTCCACACAGAAATTCCCAGTCAACTGGAAACCATATTGGTAGCTCCTCAAGCAGAGACGTAGGGGAGGTGCTCGTTCCAGCTTGGAAGGAGTGATCCTGAAGCACTAAACTAATACAGCTTTTAAAAAATCCACTGAACGTACGCAGTGTTAAAATTCAACTGATCTAACTTAAAAAGTTCAAGAAGCTAGCAATTCAATTATTTCCAGAACCCTAATCAGATTTCAAAATGGGTGTTCAAATCATTTATGGCTGATCACTGCGTGGAATTAAAATTAAATGACCATTACGTTAGCCAACTCAAGCCATTAAGAATCTATTTACAGTCTGTATGGAAAAGGTACTTGAATCTGACGCTTGTTCCAACACGAGTTCCATATTTAGAAATTCACAGTTCTAACAATTCAGCACTGATCAGTCTACGCACCAACATGAAATAACAAATCTGGAATAGATCATTGACCTTAATGGAATGGCTGAAACACATAGGTTTAATTCATTGTCAAGCAAGCTAGTTGTCAAAAGGATAAGGGCAGTCTGGTAGCTGTTCTCTCTATGGACTTTAGCAAGGCCCCTCATGGCAGACTGATAAAAAGTGAAGTCATGTGGGATCCACAGTGAACTGCTAAGATGGATACAGAACTGACTAATCATAGCAGCCAATAGGGGAAGGATGTTCTTCAGACTGGACATCTGTGACCAGTGGTGTTCCACAGGGATCAGTGTCAGAACACACTGTCTGTCATTTATATAAAAGGATTTGGAAGATAAAAAAGTGGCCCGATTGTAAATTTGCAGACAAAGATTGGAGGAGCTGTGGAGTGAGGAGAATTGCCAGAGGATACAAGACATAAAACGGCTACAGACTTGGGAGTAGTGGTGGCAGATGGAGTTCAATTGGACTAATGCATGGTGATGCATTTCAGGAGATCAATGCAGGATGGAGGTATACAGTAAATGGCAGAACCTTTACTAGCATCAACATACACAAAGATCTAGGCAGACAGGTCCACAATTCCCTGAAAGTGGTAATGCAAGTGGATAAAATGGTCAATGCATATGGCATGCTTGCCTTCAATCATTGGGACATAAAGTACAGAAATTGGCAGGTATGTTGCAGCTGTACAGAGATTTAGTTAAGCCACATTTGGAATAGTGAATAGTGTGGTGACCAAAACTAGCTAGAACAATTTGGACACTTGGGGGTACAGAAAAGGTTCACCAATACATTGCCTGGTTTGGAGTGCATTAGCTACGAGGAGAGATTGAATAAACTTGGTTTGTTTTCACTTGAACCATGGCCAAAGGGCAACCTGATAGAAGTTTACAAATTTGAGGGACATGGATAGAGTTGATAGTTGGAGTCATTTTTCCAGGTTTGAAATGTCAGTTACTCAGAGACATAGCTTGAAGGTAATACAACTTAGCACATTCCCCTGTAATGTACATGCTTTTTTTCCCTGACTGGGCTACCATATGGGACATTCTCAGATGACCAATTAAAATCAGTGATGAAAAGGGGCAGTTTTTTTTTTTATTAAAATGAGGGTGGTTAGGGTCTGGAACGTGCTGTCAGTGGAGAAGACAGATACAATAGCAACATTTAAGAGGCATCTTGACAGATACGGAGAGACAGGGAATAGAGGGATACACACAGTCAGCATAGAGGCAACAATGTTTACTTTATCAAGGCATCATGCATCAGCACAGACTTCTTGGCCAAAGGGCCTGTTCCTGCATTGTATCGCTTTGGTCTTTGTCAGTGGCTAATTAGTGGGCTGTATCCAAAGCAAGGTTCTACAGGCAGCATATGAACAATGTCCCCACAAAAGAAATCAGGTAGTACTGCTAAATCTAGAGCCCCTAATTGTTCCAAAGTACATAGGGCAAGATATGGCAGAAAAAAAATTGAGCTCATGAAAATCTGAAATAACCATAATATATGAAATAGCTTAGAAGAGATGGAGTGATATTTAAAAAGGACATGCAAAAAGCACAAAGAAATAGAAAAAAATTTGGCTGGTAAAACTAAAGAAAATCCAAAGATGGTTTAAAGAGCAAAGAGACGACTAAGGTTAGGTTTGAGCCAGGTATTACATGGCCACTTGAATTTTCAAGATGTGAGCAGGGTTCATCATGATTAGTTGGTCTCCATATACACAAGTGAGGGGGAAGTGCACATTCTAGTTAACAAGGAGTGCCAAACATTACTAAATAAGAGTAAAAAAGCGAAGGACAGACCACTTTGAAGCTGGGCAAATCATCAAGGCTAGATGATTTGTAGCTGGTCTGTTGAAGGAAGGAAGCAAGGAAGGAGGAAATAACAGATGCTTCAAGGATTATTTTCTAATCCTCAGTAGATACAGGTAGAGTACTGAGGATTGGAGGTCTAAATTTTGTAACATTATTCAGAAAGAATGCAAAGGATAGGCCAAATAATTGTAGGTCAGTCAATCTGATCTCAGGAGGTCGACAAATTATTGGAACCAAATAATAATGAAATTTAGCTCAATTAAAAAGGCATGTTAAATCAGGAGGGTGATTTTGTTGAGAAAGTAACATCTAAAATCAATTGAATTTTGACAAAGTGACAATTAGGATTGGTGCTGTGGATGTCATCACTGATTTTAGTCATCTGAGAACGTCCCATATGGTAGGCCAGTCAAGAAAAAACATGTAGGTTACAGGGGAATGTGCTAAGTTGTATCCAAAATTAACTCAGTGAATACAGAAAGGACATCAACATGTTGCAAATAGGGAACTGACAATAGGGAAACACTATATAATTTAAACAGTGTCAGTGTTCTCCATCATAAAGATCAATATGAACACTCCAAAGATAAGCAAGATGTTGACACGAAACAAGTTGTTGTCAATAGAGTCTTTATCACAAGGGACAAAATATAAGAGGCTAATGGGACTAAAGGCAGACAAGTTGCCAGAATCAGCCTATATTTTAGTCAAAATATCCACAACTCATTGGATTCCAGGAGAGTTCCAGTAGATTGGAAAACGGTCAATATAACCACCCTGTTTAAATAATGGAACACGTTAAACACGAGGTTGACAGGTACAGGAAATGAGACCCTGGCTTGCAAGTCAGAGCTTGACAGGACAGGCAGATGAGATGGCAAAGTCAGCATATGCAATGCTTTCCTTCACTAGACAAGGGATAGAATATTAAAACATGCACATAATGCTGGAACTATAAAAAGGCCTAATTAATGTCCTAATCAGTGGTGAAGTTTTGGTTAGATTACAGGAAGAGCATTCTTGCTCTGAAGAGACACCACAGATTTACCAAGATGTTGCCAGGCCTTTGATATTAATCACATTGAAAAGGTTCGATGGATTATGCTGGTTTTCCTTGGAACAGAAGCAGCAAGGGGACGATTTAATTGAGGTGTACAAAATATGGGACATCGATAGAGCATTTAGGCAAACGTTTTAATCTTTGTGAAAGAAAAGCAATTGCTGGGGCATGGACTTGTGATTAGTAGAACGATTAGCAGCAGGGCACAAGGAAAAGCTCCTACCTAGAAAAGGTACTGAGTGTCTTAAATTCACTGCCAGTTTGGCGGTTAAGAAATCCTCAGCTTATTTAAAATTAACATGGATCTGCACAGTGAGACAGTGTGCTGCAAAGTAGCTTGTTTAAGCTAGTGCAGACACAATGGGCTGAATGGCCACCTTATACGCAATGATTCTCCAGTCCTACACTTAAAGTGGAGGGGAGCTCATCTGATCAGAATTAAGATGAGGACCCAGGTGAGACTCAAATTTAGAATTATCAACATACATCAACTAAGTTGATACAATTATTAAATCTAATTGGCACAAAAGACATTTAGTTCTACTTCCAAATGCTATTTAGTTAATGCAAGCCACCCACTTAAAATTGTTTTGAAAGGACACAGAATGAATGGGAAAGCCAATTTCAGTATGCAATATAAAGGCTTTATGGAATTACAATTGAAAGATTTGTGGGATGGCTCATTTTTAAAATTCTAGAGTACAAGACATTGTGGCAGGAAGTGAAAAATAAACAAACACTGACAAACAGGGGCAGCTAAGGGTATAGAATCTAGCGAGCTGGAAATAAATATTGATATCTTGCAAAGTGTCCATATTAGAGATGGTGGTGCTGGACATCTTAAAACACATGAGGGTGGATAAGTCAGTGGGACCTGATCAGATGTGTCCCAGAACTTTGTGGAAAGGTAGGAAAGGGATTCCTGAGGCACTTCTATCATTGATAGCCATGGGTGAGATGCTGGAAGATTGGAGGGTTGAAATTCTGCCATCATTTAAAACGGTGGTAAGAAAAAGCCAGGACCTATAGACAGGTGACCCAATGTCAGTGGTAGCAAAGTTGTTGGAGAGGATCTTGAGGGACAGGATTTATGCATATTTGCAAAGGCAAGGACTAATTAGCAATAGTCCACATGGCTGGTGCATGCAAAATTGGTGTCTTACTAACTCTCAGTTTTTTGAAGAAATGACAAGGAAGATTGATAAAGGCAGAGTAGTGGATGCTATCTTCCTGGTCTTAAAGGCATTCAACAAAGTTCCACATGGTAAACTGGTTAGCAAGGTTAGATCATCATGGAATCCACAGAAGCGAGCTATTTGGATACAGCACTGGCTTGAAGGTAGCACACAGTGGTGTTGGAGGGTTGTTTTTCAGACTGGAGGCCTGTGACCAGCAGTGTACCTCAAGGATTGGTGTTGGCTCCACTGTTTTTTGACATTTTATATTAATAATTTTGACGTGAACATAGGAGGAATGGTTCCTAAGTTTGCAGATTGCACCAAAATTGCTGGTGTAGTGGACAGCAAATAAAATTGCCTCAATACAATGAGACCTGATCAGATGGGCTGAGGAGTGGCCAATGGAGTTAATTTAAATAAATGTGAGGTGCTGCATTTTGGAAAGGCAAATCAGGGCAGGACTTCTGCACTTCATGGTAAGGTCCTGCGGAGTGTGGCTGAACCAAAAAGACTTTGGAGTACAGGTTCATAGTTCCTTCAAAGTAAAGTCACAGGTAGATAGGCTAGTGAAAGCAACATTTGGAATTCTTGCCTTCATTGGTCAGTGCATTGAGTATAGGAGTTGAAAGTCATGTTGCACCTATATAGGACATTGATTAGGCCACTTTTGGAATACTGTGCAATTCTGGTCTCTCTGCAATAGCAAAGATGTTGTTAAACCTGAGGGTTCAGACAAGATTTAAAAGGAGAGGATGGTTTGAGCAAAAGGGAGAGGCTGAATCGGCTGAAGCTACGTTCCCTGGAGCAGAAGCTGAGGGATGGCTTCTTAGAGGTTTCTAAAAATCATGGATAAGGTAAACAGGCAAGGTCTTTTCCCCCCCAGAGTGTGGGAGCCCAAAACTAGAGGGTATAGATTTAAGGAGAGAGGGTAAAGATTTAAAGAGGGTCTAAGGGGCACCTTTTCACAGGGTAGTGCATGTATGCAATCAGCTGCTAGAGGAAGGTAAGGAGGCTGGTATGATTACAACATTTAAAAAGGCACCTGGATGGGTACATCAATAGGAAGGGTTGAGGGGGATACGGGCCAAATGCTGTCAAATGGGACTAGGTGAATTCAGGATGCCTGGTCAGCATGGATGAGTTGGACCAAATGGTGATTCTGTGCTGTACAACCGATTTAAAAATTCATATGCTTCAGGTGGTGGATCAAAACAGACTAGACAACAAGGAATCAGTTGAGGGGTGACTGTAGACTTAGCTGAAGGTATTTAGAGTGCTTTTGAAAAATTTGTCGAAAAAGTTTCAGACAAAGTTCAGGGACAGAACTCCAAGGGTAGGGTGCACTTATCACAAAAGACAAAGAAAAACTAAGTGGAAAAACTTGACAGATTGTCTTAATTTTCTGTCCATTCTTGCACCAAGAAATGCAATGCCTCTAATGCACAGCACTTTGTGAAGATAAAGCAGGCAAGCGTCTAAGACGCCATCCACATGGCAAAAGTAGGAAATTCAAATATACATACTGTTTGAGCCCAAACTATTTTCATTTGCGAATATATCAGCAGCGTGCAGCCAATAATGAGTGTCATCAGTAAGTTAGGTCAAAAGAAAATCAAGAAAATACATAGCTGAATGTGGAAAAGCATGTTTTGCAAGAAACGGAAAAAAAAAATCTGTCAATTCTGAATGATTCTCAGGTTCTAAGACAACCAGGACTGGAAGTACATTAGGAGACTATTTAAAGCAGCAATAAAAAAGGTATTTTGGGTGGAGGGCAGGAAATACATCAGCACAGAAACAATACATTTATTCCAAAAACAAAAGTGCAGTTAGTTAAAAGATTCATTTAATTAGTTGCAAAATTAACTAGACTTTTGACAGTTTAAAAAAAAGATTTCAGGCACCATACTGGTGTAGTGTTTTGAGAATTAGATTTTCTTCTGACAAGGAATGCAAACTAACAAATGGAGGTGAACAAGGGAACAATGGTCACCTGACATCTGAGCAACTGCCCTATGGCCATTAGCCAAAAGGATTCCAATAATGAGTTGACAGTACATGCTGCCTGAAATACAGTACATCAAAAAGTCCTTGTTGGGCCATCCTCAGAGGTCTTGTCCAGGTGGAAAATGGACCAGAGGAAAGGCAAGATATCTGCACACATAGAGATGGTCTTTAGTCATGCTCAAAACTTCAGATATCACATTCTGCACTTCAACAAAATGCTGCAACCTCCCATTGACCTTCGGGCCTACATTCTGCTCCCAGCAATCAACCAAAGAAAGATGACAGAGTGGCTAGTAGAAACGCTCTGGAGATACCCTGAAAGCCTGCTTGAAGATCATTTTGACTTCAACAGCTGGAAACAAGGTGCAACGGACTGCCTGCAATAATAAGCCCTGCTTAACCAAGCTGTGTTGGCATTGAAACAAGGCAGATAACAAAAAAGATCAAAACACAAGAGCGAACTGGCTACTTCAAGGCAGCACACAACACATCAGCTGCCAAATGACTGACAGCATGTTATGATTTTAACCACCCCTCCTGCTCCCTTCAGTCTTAACTTTCCTTCTCAACGTCAGTCATAAAGTCAGACCCTCTCACCTCGGCTCTTCTGACTGGCAAGCATCCCTACTGTGAAGGCCTACCTGGAGTCTTGAACTGCATAAAATCCAAGATCACACTGAAAAGGCAGTAGCAGGAAGAATTCACTATTACGATGCCATCTTCTGGTTCAAATCTTCCACAGCTCCTGCTAAAAACTTCTCAGCAACCAAGCAGCTACTTTAACAAAATCTTAAGATGCAACAAGTCCAAAAATTATATCTTCCACAAATGAATTTAAAAATTTGCCAGTTTTCTGAGCAAAGGGAGTACATGAGCAAAGAACATATGCACAGGGGACCATTGCCACTGATACCTCTAATCCACAAAGCAGATCAGCCTCACTTGCAAAAAACCCGTATGCATTTACACATTGATAAGACTCTCGGCTACACGAGCAAGGTTCACAACAGGAACCAAGTTCCCTGCCTCCTCAACATGCAGTTGTGCTTGTAAATGCCTTGTTTAAAAACAGTTCCATCTCATTTTAGTCCAATTAATAAGTATTAAAAAAGACCTTCAGATTTTGTCTATGCCATTGGCTTTCCAAACTTCAAAGAGGTACACTGAGAATTACATCACTGCTTGAACTACATACTGTGAGCCCCTTTCCCAACTGTCTCCAGCACAGATTAATAGATGAGAATCTGCAACAACCTGCTTTGCTGGTAGTGAAGATGAAACAAAACACACACCACAACGCAAGTTGAATGCTTCAAATTTCAAACAAAATTACATTACCATTGGTTTGTGGGGACAGATTGGTCAGTCCCACGTCTCACCAGTCAGAGGGGTGAAAGGCACTTGGCTCCCTTATTAGAAGGCACTGTAAAACCTAAGTTATTGCCCATTCCTAGTTGCCCTGAAATCATTAACATAGGACTAAAGTCACATGGCTGCTAGACTGGGTCTGCAACAGGTGGGGGGAAACAAGGGAAAAATATACTTGACTTTATCCTTACCAATCTACCAGCTGCAGATGCATCAGTCTATGACAGTATCACTAAGAGTGACACCGGCACAATCCTTATGGAGACCAAGCCCTGCCTTCACAGAGAACACCCTCTTTGTTGCATGGTATTATCACCAGGTTAAACAGGACAAAGTGAAGAGGTCTAGCAACTCAAGGCTGGACATCCATGAGACATTGTGGGCCATCAACAGAATTGTACTCCAGCACAATCTGCAACCTCATGACTCAGCAAATCCCCCACTCAACTATCAAGCCAGGGGAATCAACACTGGGTCAATGGAGGGAGCAGGAATACATGCCAGGAGCAACACCAGGCATACATAAAAACTAGGTGTCAACCTGGTGAAGCAAAAACAGCAATTGAGAGACAGATCTGATCTATTGGTTAGCCCTTAGCTCTACAGTCATACCACATCTAGTCATGAATGGTTGAGGAGGTGCCACAAATATGGCCATCCTCCATGATGGACAGCCCAGTGAAAAAAGGAAAGGCTGAAGCATTCACAGCCACCTTCAGCCAGAAGTGCTGAGTGGATAATCCATCTCAGCATTCTCCAGTGATCCTGCAATATACCAGTCTTCAGCCAATTCAATTCCTTCCATGTGATAAATGGTTGGAAGCACTGGACACTGAAGAGGTTATGGGCCTTGACAACATTCCACAACAGCATCGGGGATAGGTACTCCAGAACTTGCTGCTCCCCTAACGTTTCAATCTACGCAATGTATAAAATGGGCCAATTACTGCCCTATCAGTCTACTTTGAAGTGATGGAACGTGTCAGTGCTATCAATGAGGACCCAGTACATCCCCCACTCAACTACCACCAAGCCAGAGAATCAGCACTTGTTCAAAGAAGAATACAGGAGGGCATGCTAAGAGCAGCACCAGGCATACCTTAAAATGAAGTAATAACTGTGCACAGTTACCCAGTTGGGTTCTAACAGGGCCACTCAGCTCCTGACCTCATTATTGCCTTGGTTCAATGATGGATGAAAGAGCTGAATTCCAGAGGAGTGGGACAAGCCCTGATATCAATGCTACATTCAAAGTGTGGCATCAAAGAAGCCCTTGAAATACTGGAATCGATGGGTATCAGGGGCAAACTTTCCACTGGTTGGAGTCATACCTAGCACCGAGGAAGATGGCTGCGGTTGTTGAAGGTCAATCATCTCAGCTCCAGGACATCTCTGCAGAAGTTTCACAGGGTAGTATCCTAGGCCCAACCACCTTCAGCTGCTTCAATGATTTTCCCTCCATCATAAGAAATGAGAATGTCAACTACTGATTCCAAAACGTGCAGTACCATTCACACCCCCTCACATGGAAACAATCCATGTTCAAATCCACAAGATCTGGACAATTTCCAGGCTCAGGCCGACAAGTGGCAAGTAACATCATGTCAAATGCAAGGCAAAGACCATCAATGAAAAACAATCTGACCACTGGCCCTTGACATTCAATAGAGCTACCATCACTGAATACCCCATTATCAAAATCCTGTGTTACTATTGACCTGAAACTTAACTGGACTCAAACACAGTTAAGAACAGGTCAGATGCTAGGAGAAATGTGGCAAGTAACTTAGATCCCGACTCCCTAAAGCCTGTCCACAATTTACAAGGCAAGTCAGGGGTGCGTTGGAAAACTCCCCACTTGCCTGGATGGGTGCAGTTCTGATGCTCAAGAAGTTGGACACCATCCAGGACAAAGCAGTCCACTTGATTGCCACCACATCCAGAAGCATCCACTCCCTCCACCATTGACAATCAGTTGCAGCAGTGTATTATCTACAAGATGCACTGCAAAAACGCAAAGATCTTCAGACAGCTTATTCCAAACACAACCACTTCCATCTCAAAAAAGGAAGAGGACAGCAGCTACATAGAAACACTTAAGTGCAAGTTCCCCCTCCATGTCACTCACCATCCTGACTTGGAAATGCACCTATCTTTCACTGTTATTAGGTCAAATTCTACATTCTCACCAAGGGTATTGTGGGCCTACCACCAGCATATGGAATCCAACGGTTCAAGGCAGCAGCTCACCACCACCTTCTCAAGAGTAACTAGGGACAGGCAATAAATGTTAGCTAGCCAGCAGTGTCTATGTCCCACAAGTAGGGACAAAAAGAAACTGTTTACCTTCAATACAAGAACCATTTTGCAAAAGGAAGACCAGCAGCTTCCAAATGACACTGCAGTTTCACAAGTTGTTAATTCTTGACTTGAGTAGTGACAAGTCCAATGCCAGAATTACTGAACCCCAGCACAGGTTTGTTTTAATCATACCTGATACATTCCACATGCGCTAAAAAAGGTTACTCGGACAATTTGTTACCATACTGCCCTCTTCTGGTATAAACTTAATTTTGCAACTAACAGAGCATTGAGACAAGCACCAGAAAAACAACGAACAAAAACAGAAGTTGCTGGAAAAGCTCAGGTGTGGCAGCATCTGTGAAGAATAAAGTTGACATTTCTGGTCTGGTGACCTTTCCTCAGAATTCTTAAAAACACTCTTGCTTCAATAATCAGAACTAGAACTATAATGTAAACCTCACCAGATTACACACTAAACCTCAACTAACATCCAGTTCTACGATCACACTTTTGAAAAGGAGGGAGTGCCTAGGACAAGGCTCAAGAAATTTCAAAAAACAGCACCGGGGCAAAGCAGAGCAAACCAAACCAAACCAACTCAGCAATAATAGGCCATTTAGCCCCCCAAGCTTGTTGCAACATTCAACTAAATTGTAGTCATCTTTCATCCAAGTGTCATTTTACTACACTAGACCAATATCCATTGATATCTTCAATTTGTGGAAATTAGTCCAATTGTGGTCTGAACATTCTTAGTGATTGTGTCTCAACTATCGGGGGTAGGGAAATTAAAGATATTCCTCCTCAGCCAACTCCTGAAATGGCATACTTATTCTAAGACTGTCCCCTTATCTTTTCTCCAAATTCTTCAACAGCAGAAACATTCTTCCAGTATCTACACTGCCAAGAATATTTTTTTGTTTGAATTAGATCAACTTTATTCATGTGAAGGATGAATTTAGGCCCAGTCTCATCTGAACAATAGTTGTGCCACTTCAGGGATCAGTCTGGTGAATGCTTGCTGCAGTCACCCACCCGACCTCCTCCCCCCCACACACCCACACCCATGACAAGTATTTTCTTCCTTGATCTAAGAAATCAAAACTGTACATCATACTCCAGGTATGGTCTCAAAAGCTCTATAAAATTACACCAAGACATCTTCACTCCTGGATCCCTCAGGAACCTCCATTCTAACTAATATGGAGGCAAAAAAATTAAAATCTTGATGTTAGCACATTCCCAATGTATAAATTTAAGTAGTAAATGTAACTGTGACTCAAGAACAAAAAGAAAATCAGAGGTGACGGCTAGTTAACCCAACATCAGTTAAGGAATCAGTAGGGAAATTTAACATTTCATGCTTGTGCAACTGAGTAAACCAAATCAAAGCACATTCATTGTTTAATCACACCATTCTGCTCAACTGTAATCCAATCTAGGTTTTAGTACTTTATCATTTGTCTCAGCTTTGCTTCACTTGCTGACACACCCTGGGATTGCAAACAGAGTGAAGACAATGCAATGCTTGACAATTACAGGACAAACACCCACAAGCAGCAATTAGAAATTGCTCAGGCATACATTACAAATTTGAAATAAGCTTTGCCTAAACTAGGCTCATTAGAATAGTAATAAGTTGATCATGCTGTGGGACAAGGCTTGGAAAGAGTTAATAAACTGCCACTTTCAACCACAAAGGCTTGCATCAAGTTTGAAAGTGAAGTCATCCTGCTGTACAACTGGAAGCAGATGAAGTTGAGGTGTTGGAGAGAGCCCAGACAGACAGTACTGAACCTGCACGCTAAACTGAACTGGAAAATAAGAGCAATTACTAACTGCTAAAATCAAAGCAAGGTGACTACTAATACTGCCTATAACTTAAAGTTTGATTTACTGCAGACAGTCTCCTGTTGCTTTAATGATTAAAGCCTGAACAAAATCAAATAAATCAATTTTTACGAGGGGGAAAATGTTTGAATCCATGATGTGCCTGTGGAGGTGTGTGGGAAGACAAAAACCATCAGGTATCAACATGAGTTGATGAAAGAAAACATTTCTGACAAGTCTGTTAGAGGTTCTTTGAAACTAAAGGGAAAGTGGGTCAGAGGGAAGCAGCAAATGCAGTGTATTTGCATTGTTAAAGGCACTAACTCCCAACAGGGTAAAAGGTTGGTCGTTACTGTTTGATACTACCACTACTATGTCCACAAGCCAAGAATGAAATTTCATCTCGTGCATCAGTTTAGGATTAACAGGTAAGCAAACTATAGGAAGAAGCAGAACATTAAGGTTGGTTCTCTTTTCGTAAAAAGAAGCATTGGTGTAGAAGGGACCCCGGATGCCCATGTACACAGAACAAAGTTCACATGTAGGACAGCATGTAAATAGACAAGTAGAAGGTATGTTAACCTCTAGTGCAAGAGGGATAGAAGTACGACATTAAAGATTTACTGGTACTATCTGGAGCCTTAGTGAGATATCACAGGGTACTCTGGGTACAGTTTCATTCTACTCAAAAAGCAAGGATACACTTAGCACCAAGTGCAATGAAGGCTCACAGGAACCAGTTCAGCGTAAGGAGATTGTCCTGAACACAGATCAGACAAGCTCTAACTGCTGTTAAGTCAATTAGGTGATTTGAGACAAAAACTAAAGGGCTTAAGTCGTGCAGACAATTTTACCTCTGACATGGGATATCAGGGCATGACATCCGTTTCAAAGGGTCAGCCACTTAGGTTGGAAACGAGGGGAAACTCAAGCACTGTGGATCTTTGAAATCTCTACCCGAATGAACTGTGGATGCTCATTTCCTAAATATATGCTGAACAATATTGACAGATTTTCAAGTATGGAGGGAAACAATAAAAGTGGGATGAATACAAAAAGGTAAGTACTAAAGAGGCAGGTCAGGCATGATCATGTTGCTCCATTTGTTATTATTTGTCTTAGTCAAACCACTGTCCTTCAAGTTGATGCTGTGGCTACAAGTGATTTAGACTTTAAAGTAGGAGTGATCAGTAAAATTCAGGTGACAAAAATTGGTGGGGTGGTAAATAGTAAGCATTATAGCTCTAGGTGACTTGAGGATTATAGATAGGCTAGTCAGAAGGGCCAATTTAGCAGTAAATGGAATTCAATCCACTTAAAATGCAAGGTGATACAGTTAGGCAGGACAAACAGGCAAAGGAATACATGATTAAAACAGGTAGAACCCCAAGAAGCACAAAGGATTAAAATGGGCCTTGGTGTGCACGTACACCAATCCCCCAAGTTATCAGGGCAGCTGGATAAAGTGGTTAAGGCATCATATGGATATTTGCCAAGGCATTGGAGTTTAAGTAAAGTTATGATCAAACTGTATAAAATGTTGGCTAGGCCACCACTTAAGTAATGCGGATCTGAGCATTGGAGAGGATACAGAGGAGATTTACTAGTATGTCACCTGTGTTGAATAATTTCAGCTATTAACAGATTCAACAGACTGGGGTTGAATTTCTGAGAGAGATTGAAGGGGGACATGAATAAAACAATGAGGAGCATTGTTAAGGTAGGCAGGGTAGACTTCTCTTTGAAGGAACAAGTACCAGGGACATTGATTTAAGGCAAGCGGTAGAAGGCTTAGAGGAAATGAGGAAGAGAGAAAGGAGGGTCATGGGAATCTGGAATTCACTGCCTACAGGTTAGTGAAGGCAGAAACCTGCATAACTTTCAAATATTTAGATGTGCACTTGTGGCCAAGTGTTGGAAAATGGAATTAGAACACTTGGGTACTTGTTTCTGACTGGCACAGACTGAACCTATTCAAGTTCAGTGTAACTTGAAATTTGGTTCTTCCAAGTAAAACCAGCTGTGCTTCTATGATCTTATTAACCTGAATTAATTTTCATTGTGTAGCTGTACCTTTACCCAATTTAGAAGATTTTTTCAAGTCATGTGGCCTCAATCCTTACAAAAAATCCACCTTAATTATCCATAATGTATTTGTGAATTACATATTTTGCAAGTCTAATGTTTTCCTGCACAGTCTCAATCCTGTGTACAACTACTTCCCCAGCCAGTTGTCCCATATTACAATCCAGTACCTCAGATGTTCTGAAAATCCAAATGAATTACATTAAATCAATTACCCTTAATTATCCCTTCTGCTACTGCTCCACATAAGTCAATAAAGTTCATTAATTAGGACTTTGCCTTTGAGATTGTTGCTTACTACTTCAAAATATGCTGTTTATTTTTTCAAATCCTTACGCATATTATCAATTGTTATCTTTCGTCCCACCAATACTGAGCTAGTGTTATCAAAACTTGCTTGTTCTCTTAAAGTTAGATAAACCAATTAGCTGTGCTCCAGCCCCCTGGCAGTACTCCTTTCTCAGAACAACTTGTTTCAATACACAAGTGCCTCAGTTACATTTTCCTCGACATCTTCGAGCATTTTGGTTACAATCCAAGGATCTTCAGCCTCTCAATTTGACTAGGTTGTCAACTATCACCCACCTCTCTCAATTGTCTATCATTTTAAATTACTTTGTCACATCTACCTTGTTTATCTCTATTTACCAGGAAAAATAATCTGGCCATTTTACGGACAGAACAGGTTTCTATAAATGAAATCTAGGGTCAAAAATGTGATGAAGTATTATTTCACAGAAAAATATTTGAAAGTGTGCAAAGGAATGCATTAAACAAACTAAATTTGCTTCATAATCCATGCTTTTGTGAAATTAACAATAGTTGACTAAGTTCTTTTCTAACCAAGCATAACAATTTTGTATGCCATTACATTTCCAAACAGGAAGATGACCTTTGGAAAAGGGTACCAATCGCAAAAAAGTCCAAATCTTAGTTCACACAAAATAAATAGGCTTGTCTTTATGGATAATGCCATCACCAGGTGGAGCAATAAATTCTTCAAATCCATCTTTCTGCAAATTTATTTTGCTATCAGATTAACTTTAAGCCATTATTCTGTATATCCATGCAACATTCTGTAAGGGTTGACATTGAAAGTTTCACCTCATTACTTGATCAGTGAATAAGAGCAAAGAAAAAAAGGGAGGTGAAGAGAGACAGTAAGCTAGGCAGGATTGCCCATCATGCCATGCATGCTTTAATTGGCTTCAAAGAGAGCATTCAATACTTGCACATCAAAAAGCTCTAACATTAACAAGTCCCTAGACATGAAATATCCAAGACATAGATATAGTCTTGGGTACATCTGAAAAATTTCCAAAATACTAATTTATCATTTTGGTTTTATGCTTTGGCCAAGAACAGCTGATTTAACATTTCAGACTAAAACTATTATGTCAAACTTCTATGTACTTTACCTCATAAATGCAAGGAAAATAATGAGTGCAAGGCTCACACCCCAGCCAGCAACAGCAAAGGCTTGTGGCATTGTCAGTGCTCCTGTTCCAACAATCAAATTGAACATGTAGACAAGTCCCACCTAGAAATTAATCAGAAGATGTATTACATGTTAGGCAGCCATTTAATATTACTACTAAATATTTTGTTCGCTCAAGAATGCAGCATCCAAAACTCAAATCACCTTTTGACCTTTCATTCAAATGTAAAGATAATCCAAAGCACAGCTGCATTATCCAACAGCAGTACATTTCATTCACAGCAAGAAGGAAAATCACAGCTTTTGTTGATCCCATCATAAAAGTTTAGTCAACAAAGTTCATTTGGTCCATAAATCCAGCCTATTTACAGTTTCAAGTTCATTTGTCCACAGTCCTGCTGCAAATGTATGCACAAGGCTTTTTTTCATTTAAAAAAGAAAAGTGATCAGAGTTTCTGCATCTACAATGCTTCAAGACAGCAACTCCTAGACCTACTGCTCTCAAAATCTCATTTTCTTGAGCCATTTGCTACTTGCTATAAAGTCTATTCAAGGGAAGAAGGTTCTTAGTCTATGCCCTGCAGCTTTATACATCACAATTAAATCTTCCCTTAAACCCCCTCTATTCAAAGCCCCCAGTGTATCCAATTCTTCCTTCATAGCAATAGAGCCCCTTCTGTACCTCATGAACAAGCTTATTTCTTTCAAAATGCAGTGACCAAAACGTGGCAAGGTGTGCAGACTTCAGCTTATGTTTTATTCAGTTCGAGCACAACCCATTAATGCTTTCATATTCTAGACCTTAAGAAAATTTCTGAGTGCTACTTCATTTCAATCATTATCTGTTGGAGGTAGGAGGCAGCAGTGTTTAGTTGCAATGTCATTTGACTAATGATCGAAAGGCCCAGGCTAATCACTGGGGACAAGTTAAAATCCCACAAATCAAACAGTAGTTAATTCTAAAACTGAAAACTCATCTCAGTAATGGTAACCATGAAATAATTGCCACAGTTCATCTTCACTTTAGGCAAGGAAACCTGCCACCCTTACTTGGTCTGGCTTACATGTAACTGCAGACCAATTCTAATGTACTTGACCCTTAGCTCAGATTGTCCAGCAGGCACTCAGCTCAAGGACAGTAATAAGACAAAATGTAGGCCTTGCCAATAATGCACATATCCCAAAGATGAACTAGCTTTCAGGGAGCTGTGGACATTTACCTCAATTCCTCATTTCTCTGCGCCAAAGAATTGTATCATAATTCTTTTCACTTACCCTGTCAGTCCTTCTCAAAATACTACTGTATGCTTCCATAGTGTAAACTAGTTTTCCCACCTTGTTTGAATTAAAATAGCAAATTAGTAACGTAACAGATCAAAGCTGCAGCAGTGTGGGGTCAAAGAAAATCTCACATTTACTTAACAGGCTGTCTTTATGGGTAATGCCACCAGGTGGCACAATGAACACCTAGGCAGAAACAGCAATGCAATGTGACATTACCTAAATTCCTTGCTTCACACTGAAAGCTATCTACAGAACAGGAGGGATTAACATTATATAGTATGTGCAGGGAATTTGTAGAAGGGGAAATTGCAAGTTTGTCCATGTTCCCTGATTGTGAATGTTCCAACCAAATTTAAAAATGCTTTTCTTCATTCCCTGTTCTTATTGTCTGATCTAATTTGTAAAAGGACAAGACTTTGTCTTGATTCTCAGATTGACCATTTGAAAATATAAAAAAGAGGAGGTTTCAACCAGAAAGAAGGGTGTTCGAGGTGAATGGAAGATACTGTGCAGCTAGATCATAGCCATTTTTATGGAAGTTGCCCAATCACTTGCATTGGGTACACAAACTCCATTTATTTGGCAGTTTTCATGACCAGTGAGCGAGCATACTCAGCCAATTGAATTGTTTTCAATGCAGTAAATTGTGACATGGGAAACAGCAGTCAATTTATATACAGCAAGCTCCATCAAATAATTATAGTGACCACATGATCAGTTTTGTAACTGAAGAATAAATATTGATGAGGGAAATTAGCAATTGCTCATTTTTGTTGTATTTAAACAGTACCATAAAATCTTCTGAAGTCAGAATAGACTGATTTTCACTTTATCATCTTGGTAACAGAAGAAAAGTAGGTAGAAAAGTGGCAAGTGGATTTCCAGGTGGAAAAATGAGCAATAGTGCACTGGAGGGCAGCAGACAAGGCCTGGGTTGATGGAACAATGTTACGACTATGACTTCAAGTCCACGTGCACAGATCTTTAATGGCTTTTAAAAACTCAACTCAAAGGCAGCATCTCCTCACTACTGCACTAGAGCACAGGCCTAGATCTCTCGACAGGTAGCCGTATCATTTTAGACCCTCCAACCTTCTGATTCAGACATCAGTGTAAGGTGAACTGTTCCAGGATTGTCAGTTGTGGAGAAAGGAGTTCGAACTGCAGATATCATCCAGATAATCATATGAATTTGAGAAAACACTTCCATGATTGCTACAGGAAATACTGCAAAGGTTTTATTTCAAAATATTTCACTCAGATCATAAGCTATCAAAGTACTTTAAATATGACATGAAGCACTAGCTACATAAAAACAAGTAAACAATGCAGTGATAAACTGTCTTGATTATGGTTGAGCATTAAACATTTTCCACAACATTCATGGAGGAAGAACTCTGCTGCATTTGGAAAAGCACTGCACAATCTTTCATATCCACTTAACAGGCAGTTCAGCCACATCCAGCTTTGTTGAAAGGACAGTTGAACAATTGACTCAAGAAAAGATGTGAGCATATATGCTGCTCACAATCAACAGGGGTGAGCCAAGTACACGAGACAGACTGAAGCATTTTTAACAACAAGTCTGACTAGAAATTCAGAAGGAAACTAGAATTACACATGCCAATCTTCAAACAGTTATATTTATTCCACACAATATCAAAACAGTGACTAAAGGCATCTGATGATGCAAAAACTGCAGGCCCAATAATGTTATTGAGGACATGTGTTCCACAGTCAGCCATGTCTGACCAAGCTGCCTCAGCACTGCCAAAAATTGGCCGCAAGACAAATCCAACAAAATCAATTATCACTGTCTCCATCAGCAAGTGACAGAAGCGGTGATAGGTGCCATCAAGCAGCAATAACCCATTCTGAGCCTCATTTTGGATTCTGCCAGGATCACTCAGTTCCTAATCTCCTTAGAGCACTTCTCCAAAATGGACAGGAGAGCTGAAATTTAGAGCTAAAGAAAGTGTCTGACTTGGCATCAAGACACCATCTGACTGAGCATGACCTCAAGGAGCCTCAGTAGAACCGAAGTCAACAAGAATCAGGAAAAACATCAACTGATTGGAGTCATAACAAGCATAAAACAAAATGGCTGTAACTGTTGGGTTCCTCAAGTTGGTAAACTAGGCTTTATGATTTTCAATGTTGTTCTTCCATCCTAAATGCAGAAAGGAGGCCGTTTGCTGATGATTGCAGTAAAGTGCCACATCATGCGTAACTATCAGCTTCTGCAGAAGTCTACATCTACGTGCAGTAAGAGCTGGACAACATTTAGGTGTTAGCTGATAAGTGGCAAGTAGCATTTTTGCCACACAAGCATCAGGCAACAACCTTCTCCAAACACAAGGATCTAACACTTCCCTTCTTGACATTCAAAGATCTTACTGTCACCAAATTTTAATCACATGAAAATTACCATTGACCTGAAACTGAACTGGCCTGGACTGAACTGTTACAAGAACAATTCAGAGGCTAGAAATTCTGAGTTACTCACTGCCTGCCTATCAATCACAAGGCACATAGAAGGAGCGTGATGGGAGTCTGCAAGTCCACCACCTTCAATGCTTATTCTTATCAATACGAGTAGAAGCAACATGCATCATCTACATGATGTACGGTTGAAACTCACCAAGGCTCCTTTGACAGTACCCTCCAAACTAATGACCACTGCTATTAAGATCAAAAGCAGCTGAGGCATAGAAGCACTACTTCCATTTCCCCTTAACTCAACTAACCATTCTGACTTGGAACTACATCACTGTTTCTTCAATGCGGCTGCATCAAAATCCTTTAACTCCTTACCAGCACTGTGGGTGTCTTTAAACCAAGGATCACAGCAGATAAAAGACAAGTTCACCACTTTCTCAAGAGCAATTGTCAGACATTAAATGCTTGCCATGTCAGTGATGCCCACATCCAACTGGCAACAGAAGAGAAAATCCTTGATTGAATATCCAATAGCACCACCTGCTCAGTGCTGCAAAAAGCAAGTGTGCATTTTGTGCATAAATTGCTAAAGTGGGATTTGTAGTCAACATTTTGCCAATGGAGCAGCTGATGACATTACAACAGTAAACAGATAGTAAAAATTGCTCATCATTTAAACATTTCAAGAAGGGTCTTCACAAAATACAAGTTCCTTCTCTATTGCTGAATGGCCCATTTTTTCCCCAAATCTCATTTCAGATTTCTTCATTTGCCATCCTCCTGCCCCATTGCCCCACCTCTAACACGACAATAAATACTCACATATGGGGAGTACAATTCTCCCGTTTCCGTGATCCCATCCGGCATTTTCAGCTCCTACAGCAGCAATGTCCAACAGTCTAATGGCCAATCTGTATTAAAAGACAGTCTTTCTATTAATATTAAGATTATGCAGCAACTTAAAGCTGAAAACAATCAATATAAAAATCAATAAATCCTAAGGATTAATCTTGATCCGTAAAGTACTGCCCAATATAAAATGGTGATAACATTTTTGAATCCTGTAAGTGGCACCTTAAATCATTTTAATTGTGGCCCTCTAAATTGTGCAGGAGACTAAAATTACACAACAGGCCATTATGGTTACAACTAATAAAGACCTTACAGAACTAGACTCAATTCACTTTGGAATGTTGTTTTTTGCCCCCTTCCTTCTTTCCTCCCCACCACCCACAGAACATAGCATATGGTTAGATAATGACTATCCATAACTGGCCCATATTGCTTGTGTTTCGTAGGGTCACGCAGTTTTAGATACATCAGACCTCCTCTCAAAGATGGTTCTCTTTTCAGGTACTCCCATTCAATACCTTTACTGCATTCAATCGTTAACCAAAACGGTTAAATTATCTGAAGGCAGTCAATTCAACACAGCAATGCTGTC
Source organism: Rhincodon typus (assembly GCF_021869965.1). Taxonomy (NCBI): domain Eukaryota; kingdom Metazoa; phylum Chordata; class Chondrichthyes; order Orectolobiformes; family Rhincodontidae; genus Rhincodon; species Rhincodon typus. Next base: position 29,196,034 of record NC_063354.1, read on the forward strand.
CCCGGCTTCAGTTCACCTCCCTGCCACGTCCACCTTTCTTTTCTGGAAACGTACACAAGTGAATCACTCTTAAGACAATACAGAATACTCCACAATTGATTTCCACAGGACTGCCCTCCTGCTCAAAGTTTGTTTCAGCAGCTTCACTCAGATTTAACATTTGAAATAGGTTTACTTTCACCGTGGAGGGGGAAAGGAAGCTTTAAGCATCAGGCCACGTATGCATTTGGAATAAGTTTGCCAAACTGATTGACAATCTAGTTTTTGGGCAAGATGGTGGCACAACAATCTGAGAGATTGTCACTCAAAATGCAGCCACATCTATCTAGATCTTCTGTGAAACTCTCAATCAGCAAGGGTTGTGTCTTGTGGGACTGGTGTACAGATATTAGGCAAGATAAAGAACCGCTGACATTGTAGGTAGAACATTTTTTAACAATTACAGACCCATAGGCAAGTTAGGCAAATATTAACCCAATGTAAAACAAAACTGTCGACTTCAGACATCCGAAACAAAAATCAAACTGCCGGAGAAACTCACCAGGTCTAGCAGCATCTGTGGATGTTAATATTAAGCCCAATAGGGTCACTGGACTTCAAACATTAGCTTCCTTAGAGAAAAATAGCTAATCAGACCTGCTGAGTTTCTCCAGTACTGTTTTCATAGGTTTTCTGCACCATCCTTAACGTGAAGTTAGGCTTTCATCTCCATGAGTATACACTCGATCATGATAGGACACGACCACAGTGCTAAACTGGAACAATTCACAACAGATAGTTATTCAAAACTGAAGCCCACAATATCTTGTGGATAATCTGCAGAAATGTGTTCAAACACAACCTGTACCAAACACTACAGCACATACCCCATTCTACGCATAATAAATCTTGTAGGTGGGCAGCCCCGGAACAGCACAAGACTTATGTAAAAATCAAGTGTCAACCAGAAATTCACAAGAAACAATAATGTATATGTCCAAGTAAAGTAACAGGCTATAAACAGAACTATACAAATTCCACTGCCAAATGTTCATTTGTAAGCTGCACAATCCTATCACTTCCAGTCATAATGGTGATGGGCAATTACACAACCACTGGAGGTAGCAGCTTCACATACAAACTCATCCTCAATGAAAGGGAAGCCTAGCACATTTGTGCTATAGGCATTACTATAGCATTTGCAATCAACTTTAGCCAGTAGGGCTGAACAGATGATCCATCCTGACCTCCACTCAAAGTCCTCAGTCAATCCAATTCATTGGATGTGAGATCAAGCAACGGCCGAATACACTGGCTACAGCAAAAGCAACGGACCCTGACAACATTACAATTCTTCAAAGACATGCTGTCAAACTAGTCACACCCCTTGCCAAGCTACTCAGCACAGCTCTAACACTGGCAACGAGGCAAACGTCCTAAAATAAGAGCTGAACTCCAGAGGAGACAAGGACCTCCCTTGAAAAAGAGATAGCATTTAATGAAAAATGACATCAGAGCCCTATCACAACCGGTGGTAATAGCAATCAGAGAAGATTCTGCACTGAATGAGGAGGCTTCAGTTACATTGGCCAATGGGCAAAACTGTTAGTTGTCTTTAAAGGGAAGCTTAGTGGAAATTTGATATAGATGGTCAAAAATCATAATACAACTGCATGGAGGTGGTCAAGAAAATTTGTTGTTCTGGCAAAAAAGGTTGAGAACCAGAGATGACAGAGTTAAGGTGAATGGCAAGTTACAGCAACAAGATAAATTATGCAATGAATTACAATTCAGAATATGCTGAGAACATAGTACATTCACATCAGAAATGCATAATCTGGAGAAAAATACTGAGAAAAGCAGAAGTTGAGCCAACAGTACAACTAAGACAGCCAGCATGGTCGTGAATTCTAAATGGCTTCTTTGCTGTTCTCATTCTATGAGGTGAATCATGGTTTGTGGGTTAGCTCAGCATCGTGTCAATCAATATCTTTTGTCATTCCTTTGTGCAGATATGATCCTGTACTTCTTTTATATGGTCTAGAGATTTTCATTATCAGGTCAAGCAGCAATCCCTTGCTTCTGCACAGATTGGCCCCCTTTTATTGGGCTTCTCACTGGCTCAGGTTTTAAGAAAGTTTGTACACACTCTTCTCCCTACCCCGTTTCTCTCTACAATGCCCCAGTCTACTCTTGAAAGATTTATCTTTTTACAAACATTCCAGCATGTTTCTACCCTCTAGATTCTTTTTACTGTTCAGTGGGCAGTGACATTTCTACACATGTCAGTGATTCTTATCCTTTACTTCTACAGCCCCTTGAAACTTGCTGATGTCTTGTGCATTTTAAGAGATGACAGCCTGAACACAAATGACTATTTCCTTAAAGTGTACGGAAACACTGCATTCACTACCTCTCTCCACTGTCCTTTTGCCAATTTCATATACATGCTGCCAAGGTCCCTCCAGTGCGACGAGTGTCAATTTTGTTTACAATGCCTCCATACTCCCTTACCAAATGCTTTTGACATCTCAACACCAACCACCGAAACATCGTCAATCTTCAATGTTTTTACAATTAACTCAAAGCTACTCAAATAACTTGTTTAAAAACAAATTAAATCTTGTCACTTATTAGCACGTTCTTCCCTTAACCACCTCTGCCTATAGGAGGAGAGCAACCCTGGAATCAAGATAAACTTGTCAAACATGGCACCTATCTGGGAAATGCTCTCTCCACCCTCTTAAACATGGTGCTCAGAACTGAATACAAGACTCCAGCTGATGCTTGATCATTAAGCCTTTTACAAAGTAATGCAGACTCTTGAATATATTACATATCCACTTGTGAAGCCAAAGATTCCACATGGTCTTGGTTGTTAATACATTGCGATACAGGCAACATCTTGTTTGGCTTTTAATCATTCTAGCTTTACTTTTTAAAACTTGAACTACCATTGAAAAAAGCAATATTTATATTGTCTTCATCCTATATACTCTGGCCTCGTCCATTAACTTATTACCATCCGTCACACCACTCCAAAATGCATTTATAGAATTCTGGCCATCTCCCTTCAGCTGATCGGTCTTACCTGGGGAGTGGGTCAATTTTGAAATACTCCTTGTACCTGACAAGGAAATATTGACGAAGCTCAGATAGCACAGGAGTCAGGAAGAAAAATTGAGGGTAGCAGTTTAGTAGTAGGCTGAAGTAAGCAGTGGGCAAATTTTGTGGACACGGTAAGCTCAAAAAATTGCAGACTAGTCAGAGTTCCTAAGACATGGAATGGTCCCAATATGATCCAATTTAGCAAATGAGGCATCATTATTTAACAAGAGAGAGTGAAAACAGAACAACAGGCCAGTTAGATCATAGAATCCCTACAGCGTGAAAACAGGCCATTTGGCCCAACACGTCCACACGGCCCCTCTGAAGAGCATCCCACCCAGACCCATTCTCCCACCCCTGCATTTCCCACGTCTAACCCACCCAACCTAAACATCCCCGGGCACTTTGGGCAATTTAGCATAGCCAATCCACCTACCCTGCACATCTTTGGACCATGGGAGGAAACCAGAGCACCCGGAGTAAACCCACACTGACACGGGGAGACGTGCAAATTCCACACAGACAGTCGTCCAAGGTTGGAATTGAACCCAGGTCCCTGGTGCTGAGGCAGCAGTGCTAACCACTGAGCCACCGTGCCACCCCTTATCTGAAAGTCATCCAGAAAGTATGAAGCCTATTAAAGGGAGTCTTACCATATCTATTTTGACAATGCAATGAACAAAAAGGAACCAGTTGCTGTATACCTGGATTTCCAAAAGGCATTCAACAAGGTGCCAGACAAAGGTTAACAGGCAACATTAGGTCAGCCTCATGGAGTAGAGGGTCATATTAACACAAAGAAAGGATTGGTTAACAGACAGGAAACAAAGCAGAATATATAGGACATTTTATTCTGAAGAATCAAACCTAGGGACTCATTTACAACCATAGATAAAATTTAAATGAAGATACAGAAGGTAATGTATCCAAGTGTGAGATTTTTGTCCCACAATGACAAGTTGAGTTAATTGAGGCTACACTCACTGTAGTTAACAATGATCTGTGAAATATTCACAATTCTGCAAGAGCTTATAGAATAAAGGGACCAATTGTTTATAGTTGAAAAATCAAAAGTAGTTTCTTAATTCAAAAAGATTGTGAACCATTGGAATTCTCTACAAAGTGTTGTGAATGCTGTAGCATGGAATACATTTGAAGTTGGAAAAGACAGATTTGGGCATCAGAAAAATCAAACAAAAGAGGAATCAAGCAAAAACAGTTGAAGCCCAAGATGAAATATTTGTACTTAACTGCAGAGTAGGCTCACAGGCCATCACGTATACTCCAGTCCCACCTATGACAGTGGGTGAGATCAAAAGCAAATAGTAGAAAGCTCAAAGTACAAATACTCTACATCCCAAACTGGATTTCACATAAACCAAATCAGTAATCCAACATCCCATGAAATATCATCCAAGGCCCAGTCTCCCTCACCTCTCTGTCATGGGTATGGGTCTGTCATTCATTCACAATCCCTGTCCAATCTACTGGAGAGTGGATCTCAATCTAGGCCCCCTATCAATTCTTCTGCAACCACGACACCCTGCACCGCTATGTTGTGTCAAGAGGGACGTTTTCTGCGCTGACGACCACTCCACACCAACCCATTACCCTCCTTCCACCACACTCCCACCAGTGCCCCCCACAGTCTCTCTCCCTCTTTCCACCCCCGCCCAACCCATTTACCAACGTGTCCGAGTCGCTTCCCCACCTCTCTGCCCCCCAGCCCACCAGGTCCCCTGTCCCCGTCTTCTCCCAACACCGGTGCTTCCCAGTCCCAGTTCCTTTTCCCTCACCTCGGTACCGGGTGAACGAACACTGTCCGAAACGAAAACGCCGAACATTCGGCGATTGATGACGTTGCTACTCGCGCTAGCGGTCACGAGACCCGGATTTTAAAGGCGCGCTCAACAGCGTGGAAGCTGCTCGTGCACGGAGCAGCGGCGTCACCCGTTGGCGGTCGAGTCACGTGACCCGTTCCGGCTTCTGGTCGGAAAATTTCAAAATCATTGCTATCTACATACAATCGACATATGAAGGTGCAACACACACACAACATAGAAAAACAGATATAAATATAGAATTTCCCCAAAACATTTAACTAAATGTGTGCACAGACATATATGCAAACAATTAATTTCTGCATTAGCACACAGTATCTGACAACAGACTTCGTTTTGTTTTGTAAGTTAATGATGCGAATCTTGTGCCAGTAGTGACAGTTAAACTGCCAGCATTCTCTGTCATTTCCTCTATGAAACCGCAGCAATTTCTGGAGTCTGCGTGCAGTTAATGCAGCAAATGATTACAGTGATTATGCAGTTCCCCATACGGGTGCACTGTTGAAAGCTTTCTCTCCTTCAGTTCTGAAGGTGGGTCGCTGGACCCAAAACGTTAACTTTGCTTTCTCTCCAAAGATTCTGCTTGATCTAATGAGTTTTTTCTAGCACTTTCTGGTTTTATTTCAAAATACTTTCAGTTTTCCCCATGATAACTTTGTTCCTTGAACTTGGCTTCAAGCAATTCTTCTCATTATCAACATAATACTTTTTCCTTTATCTCAGACCCACGGTCTCCCTCGATTGCAAATTCTCGAATGTGTTCCTGGAATTTAGTCATGTGGTATCTCCGGACAGATAACTTGCCCACTGTTGGTAAATGTTACTGAAGATTGAGTCTCCTCTGGGCCAGTTTCTGCCAGCGGTTTTTTTATTAGCAATTGTGAGAGAAACTTTGATAATCACAATCGTCGTATCTGCGAAGGCAGACTCTACCTCGACTGGACCTCTCTTCGAAAAGAGGGGACGTCTAAATGTGTTGCACTTCCTCCGGAATGCGCTGCAAATCTAAATTATTGAGCTTAAGTCCTGAGGGTGGGATTTAAATCCGCAACCTTCTGACTCAGATGTAAAAGTGCTATCCACTGAACCGAGGTAAACACCCTGAACATCCACGCAAATCGCCCCTCTCAATGAGTATGTATCTATATGAAAAATAGATAGCAGTAATGGTGACACTGAGTATCCATAATGCATGGCGCAAAAGAAAGTATGGTATTCAAACAGTGGCACTGACTACGCATGCTCGTATGCATCCTGAGGTTTGCGAGATGCTGCAGTGAGAAGGAAACTACTGTTTTGAAGAACGCAGTCCGGGAGATCCGGAAAACCAGCGCACAGAACTTACAATGATGCCATGAATCCTTCCCCTTGTACTGCATTGCACAGGCCATTGCAAGCAACACTACTGTCTATTTTTTCCTTTTCAATCATTCCAGAGAACTGCTTACTATCCATCAGGAATTCTTAAGGCAGACGTCCGTGACTCGAACTTTTCCTTAGGATCAGTTCGAGCCCATGTTGATGTCGAACACCAGTTGAGGGAAATCTTGAGGGGGGAATCTGTCCACTGGTTGAAGTCATCACTAGCACTGAAGAAGCTAAAAACCAAAAGAACTGCAGATGCTGGAAATCAAAAACAAAGACAGAAATTGCTGGAAAAGTTCAGCAGGTCTGGCAGCGCCTGAGAAGACAAACTCGAGTTACCGTTTTGGATCCAGTGACCCTTCCTCAGAACACTACTAAAGAAAATAATTGTGGTTGTTCACAGCCAATCATCCAAGTATGAGGGTATAGTTGCAAGTGTTCCTCGGAATGATGTCCTAAGCCCACGCATTTTCAGTCATAAAGTTGGAAGTGTCAATGTTCACCGATAATTGCACAGACCACTGAACCAGAATAAGATGTGGATAACATTCCACCTTGTGCTGATAACTAGCTTCACACAAAACAATACCAGACAATAACCCTTTCCAACATTAGAGAATCTAATCATGGCACCTTGACATTTGATAGTACTCCACATTATCAGCATGTCTGGTTCTCCATTAATAAGAAATGATCGGAACATGTGTAGTTTCTGTTACTTATCTGGCAGGGCAGATACCATGATCCAGAAGGTGGTTCTCCCAGGACAGGTCTGAGCTGAGAATTTTCATAATCAGAAGGTTTTGAGATCATTGCTGGATTGTGATTGTGAGCAGAACTTGGAGGATCGTCAGTTGAGCTGAGCTGCAATTGATGGATCTTTACGCAGGTTTTGGCCTAACACCATTTCACTTACCAGCCGACCAGATCTATGGCCTCTGCTAATGCATGTGTCCCAGGCCAGGAGAGGCTGGACCAGCATTATCTCGAGATGAGCTGACCAAGGCCCTCGAGTCCTTAGAAAAGAATAAAACTCGCGGAAGTGATGGCTTACAGAGTTGTATTCAGCTCTGTGGGACTCGATTGGTCAGTACCTGTTGGAGGCGTATGACAGTAAGCTTCTGGTAAGAAGCATGTGAAAATCCATGAGGAAAGGTATCATCACTCTTCTCTACAAGTAGAAAGGAAGAGAGGAAGGAAATTATAAATTGGTGACCAGTTTCACTGCTGATTGTAAACTACAAAATCCTGTCTAAGATCATCATCAACCGGGCAGGTCTGCTCTGGGATCAGCGATTCACCCCAACCAAACCTGTGCTGTATCGAGAGAACCTTGTGCTCTACAGGGATACAATTGCCTATGTGCAGGACTTGGGATGTGGACGCCTGCCTCATCAGCTTGGACCAGGAGAAGGCCTTTGACAGGATATGACACATCTACATCTGTCCAAAATGGACTTTGGGGAGGGAATCTGCAACTGGATCCAACTGCCCTATACCAACATCATTAGCACAGTCTCAATTAATGGGTGGGAATCAGAAAGCTGCCCAATTAGATCTGGAGTCAGGCAGGGCTAGCAGGCCCACTCTCTCCTGCCTTGTTTGTGTGTTGTCTAGAGCACTTTGCTGAGTCCATCAGGAAGAATGTGACATGAGAGTGATGTCTATTCCAGGCAACAGAGGCTTGCAAGTCAAAGTCTCCCGGTGCACGGATGACGTCGCCATTTTCTGCTGGGATCCGATGTCGGTGCATAGACTCATGAGCATCTGTGATCAGTTTGAAGTGGCCTTGGGAGCCAAGGTAAATCAAGGCTGGAATAAGGCCATGTTATTTGGGAACTGGGCTAACCAATCCTTTATCCCTTTCAAGGTCAGGACAGGTTATCTGAAGGTGCTGGGAATATGGGTTCGGGGGGGCCGTACCTTGCGCAAAATCTTGGGAGGAGTGCATCGCCAAGGTGAGGCAGAAACTGGGCTTTTGGTGCAGGTCTGGCCCATTCCCTGAACCTGCACCGTTGCAATCACCCAAGCCTTCTTCCACTTCATCTGGAGGTCTAAGATGAACTGTGTCTGCAGGGATACCATGTACAAAACTCTGGATAACGGGGGAGGAAGAACATACACAATGCTTTCCTCATTCTGATGGCCACGTTTGTGTATGGCTGCATTAAGCTGCAGACCTTCAGTATGCAAATACCAAGTATCACTATGTACTGAGATTCTACCTGTCCCCAGTGTTGCGAAGGATGGGACTGGCCTCGTTGCCATGTAATGCTGCAAGTATTTGGACCATTCTGTACCACCTGTCTTTTGGGGAGAAATTTGCAAAGGGAAACATCTTTGACGACTAGTCCAGCAGGAATTGGACAGCACGTAGTGTTCTTGAGACACTGCAGGAAAAGGTGAGGGTGGATCCTGTGGGGTTGTTCCCTGAGCAGGCTGTCAAAGTCATTTGGCAGAATGCCTCATCACCAGAACTTACCAACAAACACCAAAACATCATTTGTTGGTGATGAGAAGGGCACTATCTGTGAGGCCTTTTTGTACACCCAGATTCTCTGCGCCACTGCAGATTGCCCTCGGAGTGGCTGTGGTGAGGTTGAGATTCTCACACATCTCCTTCTGGAATGTGCCTTTGCATAGGACGTCTGGAGAAAGATGCAGTTGTTTTTGTCATGGTTCATCCTAAGCAGCTCCATGATGCAGGACTCTGTGCTTTACGGTCTGTTCCCCAGGACATACATCAAGACAAACATCAACTGTGCCTGGAAGACCATCAGCTCGGTGAAAGACACTCTTTGGTGTGCCCAAAACTGGTTGGTCTTCCAGAGCAAGGAGTTAACCTCAACTGAGTGTTGCAGACTGGCAAATTCCAAGGTCGAGGACTACGTGCTGAAGTGTGGGGCAGCTGCTGCCAAGACACAGTGGGGAAAGACCACCATCTTATGTTTGTCGTCATAGTTAAATGGGGATCCGTTCGCTTATCTGACCCTCCCGATGCCTCAGATATATGTAAATATAGTCTGTACAAGTAAAAAAGTGCCTTTGGTTTGTTTGCTGGATAGAGTTAAACTCCAATGGTTGTTACTTCATATACTACTGTACAGAACCAAACTGCTTTAGTGACTATGTATGTATCTAGATATTTTGATGACTAAAGGTATTTTTGAAATTAAAAAAAAAGTTCATTCCAAGGTCCAGGACTATGTGCTGAAGGATGCATTAAAGCACGGGGCAGCTGCCACCAAAGCGCAGTGGGGAAGACCACCATCTGCCAAATTGGTTAAATTCAGTTATTGGACCTTCCTGGTTCCTCAGGTGCATGTAAATATAGTCTTGTATAAGAAAGAAATGTGTTGGATTTGTTTGTTCTACATATGTAAAGACTGTATAGAATCGAACTGCTCTAGTGACTATGTATGTGTGTAAAAATACCTTAATGAATAAAGTATATTTTCAAAATAAAAAAAGTTATCTGGACCAGACTTATAAACATTGTGGTGATAAGTGCAGGCTGGGAATACTGTGGCATTACAGTGACTCCCTGGCTTTCCAAATCCCATCAAGCATTTACTGATTGAATACTCTTCATTTATCTAGATAAGTTGCCACAGTTCCAGCAACACTCAAGAAAATAAACACCATTTCGAAAATTGAATCCAAAATTGGCATATTGGCAGGAAGCAGAGGGTAATAGTTGAAGATAACAAAGTGTAGAGCTGGATGAACACAGCAGGCCAAGCAGCGTCAGAGGAGGAGGAAAGCTGACGTTTCGGGTCGAGACCCTTCATCCAGCTCTACACCTTGTTATCTCAGATTCTCCAGCATCGGCAGTTCCTACTGTCTCAGTAATAGTTGAAGGATGATTTTGTGACTGGAAGCCGGGCGTAGCACAGTGTTCAATGCTAGGTCTCTTGCTCACTGTAGTGTACATTAGTGAACTAGACGTGAATGTAGGAGGTATGATCCGTAGGTTCGCCGATGACTCGAAAATTGGTGATGTGCTAAATAGCATGGGTGAAGCCTTACACCACGCAATGACATAAATGCTGGTCAGATGTACAGAACAATGGCAAATGGAATTTTAATTTTGGAAGTGTGAGGTGATGCTTTTTGGGAGCATGAACAAAGCAAGGGAGTACGCATTGAATAGTAGGACCTAGGAAGTACAGAGTATCAGAGGGACCTTGGCATGTGCACAGATCCTTGAAGACTGGAGGACAGTATATAAGATGGTTAAATATGCCTTTGGGATACTTGGTTTTAATTAGTCAAGGCATTGAACACAAGAGCTAGGATAATATGATGAAGCTGTGTATAATGTTAGGCCAGAGCTGGAGTACTGTGTGCAGTTCTGATTGCCACGCAATTGGAAGGATGTGATTGCACAAGAGAGGGAATAGTGGAGTTGCCTGGGCTGGAGCAATTCAGTCATGAAGGGACACCACAGCCGATAAGGCTGAGGGGCGGGAGGCGGTCGGATGCGATTGAGATGTACCAAGCTCTGAGAAACATAACTGGGGGCGCAGTTTTAAGGTAAGAAACAAGAAGTTTAGAAGGGATTTGAGGGATAAAAACCTCTGTAACTCATTGCCTAAAAAGATGGCAGGACCAGGAAGCCTGAAGACCTTGAAGAAGGATTTAGATGAATACTTGAAACATCATAGCATAAAAAGCTACAGCCAAGTGCTGAAGAACAGGCAGGACAGTGGTTAGCATTGCTGCCTCACAGTGCCAGGACCCTGGGTTCAATTCCAGCTTCAGGAGACTGTCTGTGTCAAGTTTGTTATTCTCCCAGTGTCCGTATGGGTTACCACTGGGTGCTCTGCTATCTCCCACAGTCACAAAGATGTGCAGGCTTGGGATATGGTGGGTCTGGTGGGATGCACTTTGGAGGGTCAGTGTGGACCCAATAGTCTTCTACACCGAAAATAAGATTTGAATTGATAGATAGATAATTGCTGACTGGCACCTAAAGGGTATCCTTCCAGACTGTAAAAACTCTACTCATTTGGCATTTTACCCCCATCCCCAGCTGGAGTGTACCCTACCCCTACACGTGCTACCCTTCCTAACATCACACTAATGCGCTATTTGTTTGACAGTGGCTGTTAGAAGTTAACGCCAGTGTAAAGGGCTATGGCTTTCCACTTCAGTTGTGCATTAGGAAAAAACTGTTAGAATTGAAGTACAGCTCTATATTTCTGAAAGAAATCTGATTAGAATCTCCTTTAAGAAATAAGGAACTCAGTCCTTCCGTAGAACAGAATGCCAGGAGTTGCAATCGGAGAGATCATCACTCTGGAAAATTGAGCCCTAGGGTTCTAATACCTAAATTTGATGAAAGGTTACAGATTTGATTGTTAATGCTGTTTCTCTTCTGACAGATGCTGCCAAACCTGCAAAGTGTTCCTAGCATTTTCTGTTTTTATTTCAGATTTTCAGCATCCATTTAGGTTTATTTCAGTTCCTGAATCTGGCTTTGCTACATCTCATGACTACTTTCCTTGTCAGCTGTTCTCTGGTCTTCTACTGACTATTTAAGAACATCGCTTGGACAAAAGCCAGCTCATTAGTTTTATTTTTATTTTGTCCGACACTGCATCATCCTTCTGATTTTTTAACTAATCGCAGCTTTTAATTCTGTATGTTTTGTCTTCTCTAGTTTGTGCTCAACCTCACACAAGTTTATTAATCTCTGCTCTACACTTCTCACCCAGCAGTTTTTCTCTTAATTTTGTTATTTTCTGTGATAATCACAGAACGATCAAAGCTTTCAAATCAGGCTGTTTTTAATTTGCTTTTCCGTCTGTAGCCTTTCAAAATATTCTGATATTTCTCAACAAAAAAGATATGATGTTGAAGCTTTTCAGCTTACACTCATCAGGACAGATGCAAAAATACCAAATTTCAGAGGAAGCAACTATTTATATTGCATTTGTTCAAGGTGCTGCTTGTTATGTTTAACAGTCAGCATGTTTATATACTTTTCAGAGAAGTGCATATATTATCATAGTGTGTGACCTGAGGCTATAAAGATCTCATACTCCAACTTAATTTGGATAATTTGAAGCATGTAACTGTACTAGAAGCATGCTCCTATTTTAATGTGATCTAATATTAAGCCCGGACACACATGCCTGAGGAATGTAGTGTATGTAAATGATAGGTGTAATAAATGTATGTTGAATTCTTCAAAACGGCGATATCCACATCCAGTTTCTTTTGTTATGGGAAGTAACATAAGGATTGCCATTTCAAGTAAGTCACCCTGTTGGAGGTACCCATATTGGGTAGCTGAGAAGTTGGCTCTGATAGGTTGAGAAATTTCCATAGAATTCACCAGGGAACTATTGTCCACCATGCTTTTGCTTAATTCAAAAAGGCTCAATGCTTGGACATGTGCCTTATTCCTGCAGAGGACAGCTCCACGTGTATGAATGCGTGTAGAACAGTTGCTCATGGAGAAGACAAATTGGTGTTAGCTTTGTATTCCAGGACAATCTGGAGTAGGAAGCAGTTTTATAAAACATGGGGAGGGTAGTCCAAGACATTGAAGAAATTATTTAAGAAATAATAGTCTTTATTTTCAACAATTACTATCTTGGTCAGTCGACTGACACAGTAATGAGGATCACCACAGGCATCCATAATCATACTGTGGACTATGTAAAGCAAAATCTCATTTACAGAAATCCAATTAAGGTGCAGTTGACCAAAATCGATCCTTGTTCATCAGGGTATTCATGTTCAAATACGGTAGCAAACTGCTCAACAAACTGAAGTGTTCTGCAATAATGAAATGTTCCCTTTTAAAATCATGAATCAATGTGCTTTCAGCTGGATTAAAAAAGACAACTTTGGGAAATGCAGGGAGCTGAACAGGATCCTTTATCCTCTCTCGAACTGCAGTGCACAGATTCATTCCTGAAGCTGCCAGTTGTACTGGGATGTATAGGGTTAGAAGTCCATTGAGCTGTGGGCCAGGTAGTCCTTCCGTCCAATGTTGCTGACCTGCTTTGTCTGCATGGCCTCCAGTTTCGGACAGTCTGTGATACGATGGCCCAAGCCACCACAGAAAGTACAGCCTCTTTCACCTGCACAAAGAATCAGAATTCCACACAAATATTAGCAAACATTTTTCCATCAGATCTCTCTGGAGCTCATGCAGCATAGATTTAAATACTGCCTACACAGGAAGATCTGCCTCAGAGGCAGCACGAGCCATCAGCAGCATGACCAAATCTAAATATTACAATCAATCAACAGGCTCTTTATGCATTTTGCTGAGGTATTACATCAGTGAGAAATACTGACATTTATCCAACAGCCTTAAGCTGCCTCTAGCCACATGGAAAATATTCAAGCAGGTTGGGAAGAAGTGTGGACAATGCTGTGAGTGAAGCAGTAGGAAATACAAGGGAAAGCAGAGTGGTGGACAGGAGGGGTGGGTGATGATGGTAGAAAACATGAGGGGGACTGGAATGTATGGTTGGGGTAGACTATCAGGAGTATGAAAAAGGTATGGCACCAAAGATGATATTGGTCAGAGGGTGTCATTTGAGTGGGAGGGAGTTATTAGCAAATTTCACGTAAAGCAACTTTCTCAATGACGTGTTTCTTGCTCCAGAGTATGGAACCCAACATGTTCAACAGGCGTGTTTGAACATATTGAAACGTAAACAATTTTTTGGACTGCTTCATCAACGTTATTCTGAGACTATTAGATCAGAAGAGGGATTTAAATTAAACAGTAGAAGGCAAATCGATCTGTAAATTTCCTCTCTCAGGCAGATCATCAGACCAATTCCAGAGGCAGAATGTATTGTTTCAAATCATGCCAGTATTATAAGGCCCAACATTATAATTCTTGGTTTTAGCTGAGGAATGCAGAAAGCCCAGGTGTTTTCCGCAAGGGAGACAGAGGAAAACAAAATAAAAGAGGAGATTTTCATTACTGGTTTCATTGCCTCATTAGCAGAGGCCAGCCAGTGTGCGGAGCTTGTACAGATACCAGGAAGAAATTTAGTTTTGAAAAACTCAGATCTTCTGAAGTGTAAAATGAAGCTGTTAGTCATCACTGGAAATGAGCTTCTCTCAGCACAGCCTCATGGTACACCACTCAAAGCCCAGTATCTCTTGGAATCTTACTATGCATAGAATGACTGCTGTGTTTCTCTACAGATGTGAAGGGTGATTATGGTGCAAGACATCATATCTGGCTTTTCCAAGTTGGACAAATGAAAGTTGAACAGTTAAAGCTGCTTGCCATTTACAGCTGACATACCTCCAATATCCAGCATAGTCTCATCTCCTGTCTGAAGGACTTGAAGAACAGGTGGGACTTTCTGCTTAGCTTCCAGCAACAGAGCCTTCAAGTCCATCAACACTGACTCATCTGTGAAACATACACAAGTGAGCCTCACGAACACGAAAATGCACTGATACACTCTAAGAACATACATCAAGTTTTTTTTACCCCCAGTATATTCAATACGTATACAAGTTTGCCCAATGCAACAAGACTGCAACCAAGCAGAGTTACAGTACAAACTATTCACAGGTTATTAAATATTTATACACCCTTGGCCACAGTGCAGCTTCACAAAAACGGGCTATCAAGCAACACTCATCTTTCATATGATCAATCTATCCATCAATTGAGATACAACAGTGTGCAGGCTGCATGTGTGTGCTAGCATTGCAACCAAAATAGATTTTGTCCATGCCTTGTCTTCACATACACGAGATTTGTAATGTGAGACAGAGTGTCAGAGTAGAAAACCTTGCCCTCCTGAATCCTTGGTCATTGTATCTCCTCCCTACCAGCCAGACTGAGGGCAGTGACTTAGCCAAGAATGGAAATGCACCAAGGGCTGTGATTAATGAATTAAAGCATTCAAACAAAATAAATTCAAACCTTCACTAGAACAGCGTTAAGTCTGTTTAAAATTTTCTGAGGTTGTATTCACTCATTTCCTGTTCTCTGGACAGCACAATGTGTGTTTATTGCCTATAATTACTCCAAAAAGGGGGTCAGTTAGCTTAGTTGGCTGGATAGCAGGTTTTTAATGCAGAATAACATCAACAGCATTGTCTCCATTTCCACACCAGTCAAAAGATGAATGAAGAAAAACTTACCACATGCTTTGTTGATGAATGTTGTGGCTATCCCAGTTTTCCCTGATCGTCCTGTACGTCCAATTCTGTGAACTGAATATAAAGGATGTGCTCGGATTGAAGGGATTTTCAGAAACAAAGTGACTCAGACATTGGTAGAATACATCATCAATACAAAGATCAGCATCATACAGGCAAAGTGTACTGAGTGAAGGAGTTTATTTGAATTTGACTTGTCACACTCTGGCATCTAAAGCATTATATGTGAATATATGTTCACGTACCAAAGTCTGCTTCAGTCAAATCCCCAGGGAGCTGTGCATTAAGCTCCACTTATACCATTAAGCACAGTGATATCCTACTCCTTAATTTACCATGATTTCTGAAAAAAATCCAGAAGGAGCTCAATTATGTTTCGGTGGAAGAAATGAGAAAACAAAGAATTTTAAATTAAGCAAGCCGATCTTTGATGAGATAAGAAATAAACTGCTGACAGTAAACTGGGCTGAGCTGTTAATTGCAATCATACAGACAATGGAAAACATTTGAGGTAAAATCAAACAGTACATGTTTTGTACTGTACAGAACATGGCAGTAAGCGGCCATGGTCAAAAAATAATATGAAGTATCATCCAGCTAAAAGCTTTACACTAACGGAAGCAACAACTGAAGCCTAGGAGATGGAGAGAGTTATAAAGTGCAAAACAGGGATAAAACATCAAGCAATAAGAGATTTAGAAGGCAAATATCAAAGCTAATATGAAAGTTTTACAAATATTAAAGAAAAAGTGGTAAATAGTAAAGAGAGGTATGGTACTGGAATGGATAATACAAGGAAATCTAAAATAATTCAAGGGAAGAACTTGCTGCTTTTAATGCAAGGTTAAACTATGGGAATGGAGAAAATAATGGGACTTAACATGGACAAACCCATGGAGAACACAGGAAATGGGAGGCAGCTATACAGGCCCTTTGAGCATTCTCCACCATGCAATGGATCATTCTTGATCTTCAACTTCAACAGCACTTTCCTTCCAATCTCCATATTTTTTGATTTCCTAATCTAAAAATATTTCTTAGCAATGAATTTACTCAATGATACTGAATGACTGAAAATCACAGCTTTCTAGGGAACAAAAATCAAAAGAGGCACAATCCTAATAGTGAAGAAATTTCTCATGCCAGTCCTAAATGGCCAAACTCTTATGCTGAGACTGTGACTCCATGTTTCTGATTCTCAGCCAGTGTTTATCCTACAAACCCCAAAAACCTTACATACAAAATTATTAGCTGTCATTCTTTTAAACCACAAAAATGAATGTCTATTCTACTCAACCTTCCCTCATAGAACAACCCTAGGAAACAACCCAGTGAACCTTTGTTGTAACACTTCTAAGGCAAGTATGCCTGTTCCTCAGGAAATATTTGGAGTGGTGCAAATGAACAAAGTGGTCCTAATTTCTACTTCTTTGTGTACTTCCTGATAGCCCTATTCTAATTTTACGATGGTTTTGCCTGGAAATATAAAAACTTTAACATCAACTCCAGGCTGACACTAAGTGCAGTACTGAAGGAGTGGTGAGATATTGGTGGTGCTATCTTTCAGGTGAAACATTATACCAAGGCCTGTCTGCTCTCTCAAGTCAGTGTAAAAGATTCCATGGTGCTACTTCAAAAAACAACAAGTAATGTATCACCTTGTCCTGGGCAATATTTATCCCTCAGTCAACATAAACAACAGAGACAATAATTTCTAGTGATATCACATTGCTGCTCGTGACAGTAAATTAGTTTTTGGTTTTTGAAAACAACGAATACATTTTGAAATGTACTTGTGGCTTTAGAGTGCTTTGAGTGTCATTAGATCATTAGGCTCTAACATAAATGCAAGTTTTTTTGTATGTTCCTCACAGCTTGTTGCCCTGCTTGGTTTTATATTGTCAGCAAACTTGAATATATTACACTTACTTCCCCCCATTGATATAGACTATATATAATGAGGTCTAAGTACTGATCTTTGCTGTACTCCACTAGTTACAGCCTGCCTTTCAAAACATTAAGAAATGTTTAATCCATGTTAAAACAATACTCACCAATCCCGAGTCTGGCAAATCTACATACAAAGATTCATTGGTCCCCCTCATCTATTTGACACACTAAAACCTCAAAACATTCTTACAAGATATTTCAGACTTGATTTCCCTTTTATAAAATCTTGTTGACTGTTTAATCATATTATAAACTTCCAACTGCCCCCATCCTTGTTAAGATTCTCTCACAGTGCGGTTATGCTATCTAACCCATAAGGATTATTCTGGAATCATAGGGTTTGTTCTGGAAAGTTGGAGCCAATGCATCTCTGCTGCCACCTTTTTAAAACCCTAGGATTTAGGTCATCAGGTCGAAGGAATTTGTCAGCTTTTAGTCCCAGTAACTTCTCTGGTACCGCTCTTGACTGTAATGAACTACTTTAATTTCCTCGCTCTCACTTGACCCGAGGTTCTTCCAATATTTCTTTGCGTCTCCTACCGTGTGCAGGCAGATGCTAAATATTTGTTTGATGTGCTGCCATTTTCTTAATATCCTTTATAACTTTTCTTGCCTGTATTCATGATTGCTAATCTCTCCTGTTCTACATCCTTCTTGAAACTCTGGTAATCTGAGTTTACTCTGAACCCATTTTCTCTCATACATTTCTTCTGGGATGACTGAAATTTACAGACTGAATTGTACAGATTTTTGTACAAAAATAGTACCAATAGACATGGAGCAAAGGCAAGAAAACTGAATTGAGGTGCAGTCATGATGAAAATGCAACATGGTATGAACCCGAAGGCCTCCTCCAGCTCCTAGGTTGTAATTAAACAGCAGACAAAACACAGCTGCAATTGACTAAACTAATACGAGATTCGAAGGGGCCCAATAACCTGTGTGTTCACTAATGCACCTTTAGAATAGGGAACTTTTCTTACCGTAATTCTCAATCTCTTCAGGCATATCATAATTAATAACATGCTGAATATCTGGGAAGTCCAAGCCTTTCGATGCTACATCAGTTGCCACAAGAACATCCTTCTTCCCCTCTCGGAATGCCTCAATGGCTTTTGTCCGCTCTTCCTGGTCTAGGAAGAAATCATATTAGATTGTTCAATCAGTTGCTATAAAGCTGTGGTATTAGGATGAGCTTATGCTCATCAATCTTCCCTGGCACATTTTACCATACACAAGCCAAACATCCTTCAATATCAGCTAATTTTTTTTATTCACTCAAGGGATGTGGGCCAAGCCAGCATTCATTGCCTATCCTTAATTGTTAACAGTCAATCACATTACTGTGGGTCTGGAGTCACATACAGGCCAGACCAGGTAACAATGACAGATTTCTTTCCCTAAAGGACATTAGTGAATCAGATGGGTTTTTTTTAAACAATCAACAATGGTTTCATGGTCATTAGACCCTTAATTCTGGATTCTTTACTGAATTCAAATTCCACCGTTTGCTATGACAAGATTTAAACATGGGCGCCCAGAACATTAGCTGATTTTCTGGATTAATAATCTAGCGATAATACCACTAGACCACAGGCTCCCTGAAAAAAAATCAAACTCTGAGGCCTATTTGATGAAGAATGGAAGACTTTCAAACTCAGCAACAAAATGTGTATCAATATTGAATTTTCAACATAAAAAAATTAGGGAAGGATTATAAATGGTGTCCAACTAGTAACACCTACATTCCAGGAATATTTCTTCAAAAATCCCAAGGAGCCTCACAAGGGTGTTATCAAACATTACTGGACACAGAGTCACGCATTAAAGCACATGACCAAGTTCATGGTCGAAGAGGTAGGGTTTTATGTAATGTCTTAAAGGAAGAGAACAGGGTAGAGAAATGAAGAGCATAGAAAGGGAACTCCACAGCTCAGGACCTTGGCAGTTGAAGACACAGTCAGTAATGGTGGAACAATTAAAATCAGGAATGCTTAAGAGGCCAGAATTATATCAGCATAACTATCTTAACAGGTTATAGAGCTGGACAAGATTACAAAGTCTGAGGGCAATGTGATGGGAATATCTGAAACAAGATAAAAATTGCTCAAAAACAAAAAAACTGTTTAACATTTTTATCTCTTTTTACCAATATTTAAGGATGAAAATATTAAATTTATGCTGTTTAACAGGAAGCCAAGGTAAGGAATTGAGCACAGGAATGATGGGGAATAAGAATTAGTGCAAATTATGATATGGATGGGAGGATTTTGTTAACCCAAGTTTCAGAAGGGAAGGGTGGAATTTGAGACAGCAACCAAGGAACCACGAAAATAATCAAATCCAAAGCTAACAGTGGTATGAATAAGGGTTTCAGTGTGCTTGATTTGAGGTCAGGGTGGAGTTAGGCAATATCAGGAGTGGACATTGACGATGTAAGGATTGAGTAAGTATGGAGCGAAAAGCTCAATTCAGGGTCAGTTACAATGCCAAGGTTGCAAACAGTAAGTTTCAGTCTCTGACCATGTCAGGGGGGACAAAGCAGAGTTTTCTGATGGAGGCCAAAAAATAGCTTCAGTCTTCATGCAGTTTCAAATCAAACTAACCATTGATAATATACTCACACAATCACTATTTTACATATGATCTGTGAAATAATATTAAAAAAATTTCCCTTGCAGGTACATTCACTTCAGAAACGCCAGACAGATGTGGAAATGGAAAAGTGAATTATGGAAACAACACTAGGAAATACCAAAACAACATCATTAACGTACAGCTGTTCATCATGTAACCGTATAAAATTTAAAATACAGCCTTTCATTATTTGTTATATAACCATTAAATAAAACGTAAAGTCATCTGTAGCATAACCAGAGATGGTGGAACACAAAATCGTCTTAAATTTTTTTTGCAACAAGGAATCATGTAAATATAGCACATCTTATAACCTGTAGTGAAAATACTTGTAAGTTGCATCCATTTTTTCATGTTTCCTGATGACTCAAGACACAATGAAGCCCGTCATCCCTCCACTTGTCCCACCAGCTGAGATTCAGGCTTCACTGACCTCCCGTTTGTCCCTACAGCTTCATGCCCTGTTGCCTGCTGAATTTGATTCAGGTTCTGCTCCTCTACCACTCCATAGGGTCTGCCAGATCCTGCAGTTCCACCAAGTGGCCACGAGCACAGCAAACCCCTAAGTGGGAAGAGTGATGGCTTTCCAAAGTATGCTCTCACTATTATCATTGGTAGAAATTTTCCAGACAGTCTCCTCCCGGCTTTGGCCACATTGCTGGCAACTATCAAAAAATTAAAATGGCAGAATTCCAAGTTGGAATTCCACAACATGGTGAAAATTTCTCACCCTTGGATAAAATACAGTCGTTATTTTCATTATATACGCACTGAAGTGTTTCAGAGTGAAGAAATCTGTCTCGTTTGCACAGAACGTTACACTCTCAGTTAGAGTTTCCCTATACTGAAGTATAAGCTGACCCAACTCATTATTTTCTCCATCTCTTCCGAAGATAATGCCTAGTGGAGTAGAGTTATGAGGATAAAGAGTCTATGCTGGAGCTTACCTTTCCCCCCGTGTATAGCAACAGCCTCCACACCCTTCAAGAGCAGATATTCATGAATCGCATCCACATCAGCTTTCTTCTCCGCAAATATCAACACCTAAAATGTATATCAATGCTGGCCATTAGACACCAATCTTCTCAGCCTTTACAAGTCCCCGTTCTCTTCACTTTGGCACAATGTCTCGGGAATTCACAGCTTAAATAAAAATACATATTTCCTGGCCAAGTTTCTGCAATGGAGAATGGAAACAGAAACAGAGACTGCTCGTATTCTCAGAGAAAGCTCAGACTGCAAGTTTGGGCACGTGAACAGCTTAGTATCTCAAACCATATCATTCTACTATTCACAAACCCACACACGTACACAGAGTCATACACACACGTACACAGAGTCATAGAGTTATACAGCACGGAAACGGACTCTTCAATACAACTCATCCACACTGACCAGGGATCCTAAATAAATCTAGTTACATTTGCCAGCATTTGGCCCATATCTCTCTAAATCCTTCCTATTCATGTACCCATCTAGATGCCTTTTACATGATGTAATTGTATCTGCCTCCACCATTTCTTCTGGCAGCTCATTCCATACATGCATGACCCTCTGCGTGAAAACATATTGCCCCTCAGGTCCCTCTTAAATCTTTCCCCTCTTACCTTAAACCTAGGCCCTCCAGTTTTGGACTTTCCCCACCGTAGGAAAAAGACTTTTGCTATTCTCCCTCTACATGCCCTCATTTTTATAAACCTCAATAAAGTCACCCCGCAGCATCCACGGAAAAGAGCCCCAGCCTATTTTGGTTCTCCCTATACCACAAACCTGCTAATACTGGCAACATCCTTGTAAATTTTATTTGAACCCTTTCAAGTTTAACAACAACTTTCCTCTAGTAGGGAGATCAGAACTCAATGCAGTATTGCAAAAGTGGCCTCACCAGTGTTCTGTACAACCACACCATGACATCCCAACTCCTATACTCAATGCACAGACCAATGAAGGCAAGCGTACCAAACGCTTTCTTCAACACCCTGTCTACCTGCAACTCCACTTTTAAAGAATTGTAGACCTGCAACCCTCGGTCTCTTGGCTTGGCAACACTCCCCAGGGCCCTACTATTAACTGTCTCATTCCTGCTCTAGCTTTTCTTACCGAAATGCAACATCTCACATTTATCTGAATTAAACTCTATCTGCCACTCATCAGCTCAATGTCCAATTGTACTCGGAGGTAACTTCCCTCACTCTCTACTACACCAATAATTTTGATGTCATCTGCAAATTTACAAACCATACCTCCTATATTTACACATGCACAGAAGACTTTACAGACAAGTAACACACATAGAGCGAAGTATACATAAATAAGCAAAAACGAGTCATCTCAACAAGGTGCACTGCAGCTTACCAACCTTTCAAATCACAATTTCTTACAGCTCAGAAGGACAGGGGCAGCTGATTTGTGAGCATTCTACTCAACTGCAAGATCCCACCCCCAAGTCAAACACCAGCACAAGTCTCTGTACAATCAGCTAATGGAAACAGGGTTTGAGTACCTTGCCGCTTTAACCTGGTAATGATCTTCTATGCTTTTATCAGATTTTCCCTCAACTTCTTTTGTTCCAAAGACAGCAACATTAGCTTCTCCAACCTAACCTTGCAGCTAAAAATTACCAACTGCTTGAACCATTCTGCACCCTGCAAAATATTTTCACATGTAAAGGGTTTGGCCGAAATTGGAAATAATACTGTAGCTAAGGTGTAAGCAGAGATTTATAAATGGATCATTGTTAACATCCCCACTTCTGTGTTGGTAACTCCTATTTATGAAGCCCAGGATTCCATATGCTTCACTCATTAAGCTCTCAAAATGTCCTGACCTCTTAAAAGATCATATATATGAATCCACATATCCCTCTGTCCCTGTTCCTAACAGTCAGCAAAACTCCTTGGGGAGATACAGCAGTATAACTTATATACAGGCTAGAGTTATCTCTGCACTGTTCCATCAAACACTCACTCCCAGGGCAGGTACAGCAGTTTGAATACTGAACTGAAGACCATCGGTCAGCAACGTGTTCTTCCTATGCCTGAGAGTTGACAGATGCATCCCACACTGGTAACAACAGGAGTATTTGTATATTGTGCCATAATGCTCATGAATTACTGAGTGGAATGTTTCATGACACAAAAGGATTTAATTGCCAAACTGGACTAGAGTGAAATGGTGAAGTCAATTACCGGAGGTGGTGTCTTCTGCAGACATTCCAGCAAGTACACCATCTTAGCTTCTTCCTTCACATATTCAACTTCCTAAACATAAGAAGACATTAGCTTGTCATTCATGTTGACCAACACTCCAAAGATATACACTGAAGGAAGAAATGTCATGGCACAATGGCTTAAAGTTTTCAATATGAACACCCCATTATCCAATTCCCCTGTAATCCTCTAGCCTCACCATCAATTTGAAAAGGAGAGACTGTTTTATTTTATTCATTCACAGGATGAGGGCATCATTGGCTAAGACAGCATTTATTATCCATCCCTAATTGCGAGTGGGCAGCTGAGAGTCAACCAAATTACTGTGGGTCTGGAATCACATGCAGGACAACCCAGACAAGGATAGCAGTTTCAAGGACAAGAGTGAACCAGATGGATTTTTCCCAACAATTGACAATGGGTTCATGGACATCATTTGACTCTTAATTCCAGATTTTAAAATTGAATTCAAATTCAACTATCTGCCATGATGAGATTGGAACCTGGGGTCCTAGAACAATGCTTGCGTCTCTGGATTAACAGTCGACCACTAGGTGATAGTGGTAACACCACTAGGCCATTGCCTTCCATTTTGTACCAATGTGAGCTGTGTAAGATTTTTCAGAATCACAGGTTATGTAAAAGAACTAAGTTAATCTTACACACCACTCCTTAATTCCTCTCAAAAGTTTTAGAGTGAATGCAAGAAATCACGTCATTTTCAAACATATATAGGTCCGAAAGGGATCCTTAGCTCCTCAGAGGTGCATGGCCTGGTTGCAGAGCCATACTGTGAAAGAACAGACATCCTATATTTGAGGCGGTGGCCAGAAAAAGGCATGCTCTTTAAAAGAATGGCCTGAAATAGACAGGGAAGAACATGAATGGAAATTTGGAAACAGTTGTCTGGTAATTTATTGGCCAACGCAATAATTTGGCAACAAGTACAAGAAAGACAGAAAGAAGCAAACAAGAACAAAAATGATAGGACTGGAGAGTAGCGCCAAAGAAAAACAGGGTGGAAGACGTAAGAGATGTGTGCAAGATGAGGTGGTGAAGGGTGCATGATAATGAGATCTTGGGACAGGGAGAGGAGTGGGAAGTATAGAACAGAACGAAAGAAAAAAGAATGGAATGTTATCATCTAATCTGGTTTGAAGAAATCCCTGGAGACCTGAGAATGTGGGTACAGGTGATGAATATATTAATTCAGGGTCAATTTGGTGTAAATTGGATGTATGAGAAGCTAGTAATCTGTCAGGGTGAGTTTTATGGAATGTGATTAACTAAAATAAAGCTCTCATTACAAGTGTGGACTTGAACTCGATTTGAATACATATATCTTTTTGTGTAAAACATAGAAAAGAGTCAATGAATGATGTTCAAAATATAGTTATTATTATTTGGTAAATATATTTCTTATTCATTATAAATTCATGAGGGTTAGGTCATAGCCTAGTGGTTTAATCGCTACATTATTATTCCAGAGATCCAGGTAATTTTCTGGGGACCTGGGTTTGAATCCAACCATGACAGATAGTGGAATCTGAATTCGGTACTAATCTGGAATTTAGAGTCTAATGATGACCATGAAACTATTGCTCATTGTCAGGGAAAAGCCACTTGGTTCACTATTGTCCTTTATAGAGAAGGAAATCTGCCTCCTTACCTGGCCTACATGCAAGTGCAGATCCACAACCATGTGGTTGACTCTTAACTGCACTCCAGGCAATTAGGGATGGACAATAAATGCTGATGCCACCAATGACACCCAATTTTTCAAAAATGATGTTGACTGTGGAATAAATATTGGCCTGGACTCCTGTGGTCTTTGAAATTATGCCACTGAATTTTCATATTAACTTGAGAGAAGAGACGACCTTGGTTTAAGCATTAAAATTTGTGCTTAAGTCCCGAGATTGGATCTGATCCCATAAGTTTTGACTCAAGAGGGATGAATTAAAGGTCACAAATTGACACCCACTCCACTAAACCAGAACTAACAGTGAAATAATACATCTTTCTTATTTAGCAGATGGACAAGAACAGGAGAATTTTCTGGAATAAAGCACAAGCTAGAAACTCTTAGTAGGTGCATCTGTTGAACTTGGGTAGAGTACCTCTGGATTGGGAGGCAGGAAGTCGGAATTTGGTGCTTGTAAAATGCTAGGGGGGAAAGCATCGTGTGGTCCTTTTAAAAGATGATGTGCTTTCTCTATGCTTAGAGATTTAAAAAAAGTCTGTGAGCAGCTTGAAAGTCCGCAAGTACAGAGAACACCCAAAGCGAAACATTTGTATCAAAAGGCTGTACAGTTAGCAGGCCAAGTAGCAATTCTGTTTTGATTCCAAGACAAGTTTTGAATTTAGCCAATCAATTTGAACCAGGCACTTAGGTACCAAAGACCAATTAAATATAAATCTGCTGGTTTTGACAACACAGAACCAATCCTATTATAAGAAACTGACATGTCATCAAGGGTATAAAAGAGGGGGCAATTGGGCAAAGACAGGAGAACTAACTGCCATATGCTAGAGTTAACAGCTCGCGAGAGAATCGCTGGCTCTCACTGGTTTCTCCAAGTCTTAGAGAAAGCACCGTCTAAGAAAAACTAAACGTACCAATGGCACAACCAGTTAATATTCCTGACAGAAGAACTGAAGGAGCAGGTGTTCCTGACAGAACATTCGACAGAGAAGGCACAGAGCATTCCGGAAGACATGTAATCCGGCTGGTGTTCAAGGAGCTATCATCTGCTCTCTGGATATTTCCTCAACTGTAATATTTTTCTGACTGCAGTGCTTCTGCTATCTTTCCAGTTGCAAATTCCAGCAAGAGATTTTCAAATTGTAACATGAAGTTGTTCAGAGTGGGACTTGTATTTATTGGAACAGCCTATTATTAGAAGCTTGTTTTATTCGGGAATAGTTAGTAGTTAGAAGGGATTTATTCAGTTTGTTAATATTTTAGTTAATTTGTTCACTGTTACAGTGGGATAAATAAATTGTTGCTGGTTGATTGTAAAGTGAGTGACAAGGATTTGTTTTAGTTAACCACTAGAAGTTACTGAAAAGCAGGTTATACCACTGTTCACACTCCTCTTACAGATTGTATGACAAGGTGCTCCTCAGTTGTAGTTTTCGAGGGTCGATCTCTGCTTTATAACAGACCTGTACAGGTCAAGGACCCTTCATCAAATTTACCTGAACCATTATTTATCTTTCTCTCTCCACAGATGCTATCAGATATGCTGAACATTTCCAGAATTTTCTTTTTTATTTCAGAGGTTGAGAGAGTTGAGAGCGTCAAGCTCCTAGGAGTGATGATAACTAACAACCTGTCCTGGACTCCCACATAGATGTGACGGTCAAAAAGGCACAACAACTTTCTTCTTCCTCACGCGGCTCTGGAAATTCAACATGTCCAGAAGGACCCGTACCACTTTTACAGATGCACCAAAGACAGCATGCTATCCAGGAGCATAACGGCCTGGTAAGGCAACTCCTCTGCCCAGCACCTTAAGAAACTACAGAAGGTTGTGCACAGCTCAAAACATCATGGAAGCGAACCTTCCATCCATGGACTCCATTTACACTGCTCGTTGCCACGGAAAGGCTGCTAACACCATCAAAGACCCCTCCCGCCATGGTAATGCTCTCCTACAACCTATTGTGTCAGGCAGAAGATACAGAAGCTTGAACACATGCACCAACAGGTTCAAGAACAGCTTCTCCCTTGCCATTATTATACTGATAAATGGACTCTCTGACTTCAAACAATGTTGATCTTGTTAATGTTGATCTTGCAGTGTAACTTGTATACCTCACTCTGTCCAGGCACCCTATGATCTGTATGTTCTTGCTTCCTATGATCTGCCTGTACGCTCGCAAACAAAGCTTTTCATTGTACTTAGATACGTGACAATAAATCAAATTAAATTAAATCCAATCAAATCAAAACAGATTTCTAGTATCCACAATATTCTGGTTTGGAATTTATGAAATCTTCTTTGACAATTTGACGTGGTACAGAAAGCAGCATGGGGCTATTTTAAATGTCTGTCAAATCTAAACTTTTAAAATGAAGCTCAGAGTAAAACTGTTGTCAGTTCTATGAAAAAGGTTCCCTTAAGCCCTCAGTTTTATACAAACTCACCTGGATCACATCAAGACTGGCAGCTCCTGCTCGACCAACATTGATGGTGATGGGCTTCACAAGGGCACTCTTAGCAAAGTTCTGAATCTTTTTTGGCATGGTAGCACTGAAAAGCAGAGTTTGGCGCTGGCCCTATGGGAAGGTATAAACTGAGGTCATTATGACCCAGAAAAAGCTTCAAACCAGACAGAGCACTCCAACAGACAAATTTACAAAATCAAAGCTTTTCTACCTCTGGCCACAGACTGGAACTCCCTCCTACCCAGTGCAAATCACCATCTCTTTTTAGGGGTTAGCTTTATGTTCCAACAGCATCTGGTGCATATCCATTACTGTTATGGCCACATGGAAGGTTGTTTGGGAAGGCTGAAGGGATTTTTTCCTACTAATTTCCCCTCTTCCAAGGTGGAAGGAAACAATCCCAGATGAGATCACTAAACTCACCCACATAACCACTGCATTCAGGGGAACACAGGGCTCACGATTTGGAGCAATACCTTAAATGATAGTATGCATGGGGGACAGAACTTGCACTAAGACATTATAACCAAGTCAAGGTGATAACCAGCCTCAAAGGTCCAGGGAAATAACAAAGCTGCCACTCAAAGTGACCAGCAACTCCCACCAGACAGCGTTTCACCTGAGAATAGGGTCAAATTCTGTCACAGTTCCCTTTCCCAAATTGAATATTTTGCCATCATCAACTATCTGAGCTCAGGTGCCAGTTGCCCATAAGACAGTAACTGACATCCATCAGTATAGAGACAAAGATTGGGAAAGCAAGCAGAGGGGATGATGGACGCAAAAGAGGTACTTCACTAACATCACCAAGTTTCCATGTAGATTTCCAGGGGTGTGCAGGTCTGCGGCAGTTGGGTGGTAATGATGGTGGGGATGGTATGATGGGGGTGTTGTACAATCCAATGTACCCATTTTTATTTTATTCTAAGTTTGCGTGTTTTTCCTTGGTTTACGTCATTAAGCCAGGGCCAGCTTAGCACCACTGTAATCCTTGCCTAAGTTTATCACATAGCCATAACACTCAAAGATAGTTGGGAAAAAATGACTACAGTCAACTGTCACCTTAAAGTAGGAGAAGATGGTGCGAATGTCCTCCTCAAAACCCATGTCAATCATTCTGTCTGCTTCATCCAATGCCAGGTAACGACAGATATCCAAACCTACCATCTTTTTTTGTAGAAGATCCATCAGACGACCAGGAGTGGCAACCATCATGTGCACACCTCTGCAGAATGATAGGTGACAAGCTATAAAACATGAATTGTTCATTGTACTGAGACATTTACTCCCCAGAACAAAATCCAAGGCAACTTCTTGTAACCCATGGTGCAAGAAGTGTAGCCCACCAGTGGTCATTGGGCCCATCACTCAAAACAGCTAATATTTCCTCACCAAATCGATTTCAACATTGTTGAGCCTTACTGACTGGGACTGATGCCAGTTCACATTCTCAGCTCAAACAACATCTAGGCAACTGTTTTGATGAAAAAATAAGGCTAACTATCTCCTCCAAAAATCCTTCCCTTTTGAGTTAAAAGAGGCAGCCTACTAATTAGAACCATGGCAAGTTATAGCTCAGGAGACCATTCAGCACATTGGATCTGTGCTAGCTCTTTGCAAGAGCAATCTTTGACTGCTTCAAGTATTTGTCAAGCTTATCCTGATGCAACTACCCCTAACTCCATACCCCAGGACTGTTCCATCCAAAACAACCCTCCAAGCAAAGAGATCTCTTCAAAACTCTGTTCTCATTCCAGGCACACATCTTTAAACTGACGATTCAATAACTGCCCAAACAGAGGAAACTCACTATTCACTGTATCAACTCTCTTTATCATTTTAAAAAGCTCAAGTATTGAAAATGTCTTCGATTCCTTACTTCTCCAATGGAAACAGTCCTAATATTTTAACGTAATTGCAGGTTCCCAACCTTTACTATCCGGGTGAACAGTTCTCTCCGGATTTAATATCATTTTCATAATGAGATACCTAAAACTATACACAGTACTATCATGGTGACCTCAGCAACTTTTTCTACAAATTCCTGGTTACTTCTGTACCAAATGACTCTATTAAAAGATTTAAACTTCTATTCGAATTTTTGATGGTTTCATAACTTGATATCTTCAGAAGTAACTTACACTAAAATGCCTCAAATTCTCCATATCTATCAGTTCCTTTACATTCGAGTTCTAAACACATTATTCATTCTTTACTTCCAAAAAGTACTTTTGTGAACAGTCCATTAGAGAGAAGCAATGGTATCGTGGCATTGCCAACTAGTAATAGAGTCCAGGTAATGTTCTGGGGACCCTGATTTGAAGCTGATCACAGTAAATGGTGCAATGTGATTTCAATTAAAGTCGAATGACGACCATAAAATCATTACTAAATATTGTAAAAATCCTAATGCCCTTTAAGGATGGAATAGGTCCCTAGCTTACATATGACTTCAGATTCACACCAATGTGGTTAATTCCTAAATGTTCTCTGAAATGGCCTAGCAGGCCATTCAGTTGTATCAAAACCCTCAGAAAGGTTCTTCTGGTGCAGTGGACCAGGAAGCCTAGGTTCAAGTCCTATCTGTTGCAGAGGTGTATAATATCTTCTCTGACAAGGTTATTAGAAAATAAATAAAAAGAGATCAGTTTTTAAGTACCAGTACCATGGGAGAAAAAAAATCAAAATGCTAAAAAGTCTCAAAAAAGTATAGAACAGGATGGACCACTTTAGAATCTTAACATGTACAGCATGGAAACAGACCCTTCAGTCCAACTCGTCCTGGTCAACCAGATATACTATATAAATCTAGTCCCATTTGCCAGCATTTGGCCCATATCTCTCTCAACCCTTCCTATTCATATACCCATCTAGATGCCTTTTAAATGTTGTAATCATACCAGACTCCACCACTTCCTCTGGCAGCTTATTCCATTAGCGCACCACCATCTGCATGAAAAGGTTGCCCCTTAGGTGCCTTTTAAATCCTTCCCCTCTCACCTTAAACCTAAGCCCTCTAATTTTGGACTCCCCCACCCCGGGGAAAAGGCCTTGTCTACGCTCTTCATGATTTTATAAACCTCTATATGGTGACCCCTCAGCCGCCTATGCACCAGGGAAAAATTGTCCCAGTCTATTCAGCCTCTCCCTATAGCTCAAACCCTCCAACCCTGGCAACATCCTTGTAAATCGTTTCTGAGCCCTTTCAAGTTTCACAACATCCTTCCTATAGTAGGGAGACCAGAATTACAGGAGCAAATTACTGCAGATGCTCGAATCTGTACTGAAAACAACAAATGCTGGAGGCCAGAGTGGGCCAGACAGCAAGCCAATGCCCCGAGTTCAGATGACTCCCCACCAGAGACGAAGCGAAGCGCGGAGGGGACAGCACCCACACCACAGCTTGGGTTTGCAGCAACTTAGCACCATCTGGAGCAAGTGTCGCAGTTGGCAGAGCTTGTGTAGGATACTAAAGTTCACAACAGTTATCCAGCCTGGTTGAACACTATCTGGACCAGGCACCAAGGTGCCAAGGGTGCAGAATGCAGATTGTCCATCACCAAAAGTAGGACCAATACTCACCAAGTTGGTCAAGTCCTACAGGAGTCTGTGGCAGGTGGTGAGGGAACCAACGTGAGAGAAAACCATACTTGACCTTTTCCACACCAAATCTCGCTGCCACAGATGCATCAATCTATGACATTACCAGTAAGTGTGACCACCACACTGTCCTTATGGAGATGAAGTCCCATCTTCACATTGAGTATATCCTACATGTTATGTGACACAATCACACAAGAGATACAAGTGAGACTGACTTCAAACAGATCTGACAACTTAAGACTAGGCATCCATGAGGCATTGCGGGCTAGAAATGTACTCAAACACAATTTGCAATCTCATAACCTGAACTAAACCCCGCTATCTCATTACCATCAAGTCAGGAATCAGCCCAGGTTCAACGAAGACTGCAAGAGGATATACCAGGAGCTGGAATCTGGCATACCCAAAAATGAGGTGTCAACCTGGTGAAGCTACAAAACAGAACAACTTGTGTGCCAAATAGAAAGTGATAGACAGGGCTAAGCAATTCCAGAACCAACTGATCAGAACTGAGCTCTAAAGTGCAGCCACACCCAGTCATGGATCCATCTTGGCCTCCTACAGAGACCCCAGCATCACAGATATGAGTCTTCACCATCTTCGATTGGGCCATGGGATAGCATGAAGCAGCTGGAGTCACTGGACACTGCAAAGGCTACTGGCCCTGACAACATTCTGGCAAAAGTACAAAAGAAGTGCAATCCAGAAACTGGCGCACCTATAGCCAAGCTGCTCCAATTCAACTACAGTACTGGTGTCTAGCTGACAATGTGCAAAATTGCCGTGGTGTGTTCTGTACACAAAAAAGGAGAAATGCAACTTGGTCAATTAGTCTTCTCTCAATCATCAGTAAAATAGTGGAAGGTGCCATCAATAGTGCTATCACCTTTTGAGTAATAACTGCTCATTAACGTTCAGTTTTGGATCTTCCAGGGCTACTCAGTTCCTGACCTCAATACAACATGGGCTCAAATATGGAGAAAACAGCTGAATTTCAGAAGGGAGGTGTGAATGACCAAAACTGGAGTCAACAAAAATGGGAAAATCTCTCCACTGGCTATAGACATATTTAGCAGAAGGGAAGATAGTAGTCGCTGCTGGAGGTCAGTCTTCTGAGCTCAAAGACCACTTTGCAGGTGCTCCTCAAAGTAGTGACCCAGGTCTAAGCTTGTTCAGCTGCTTCACCAATGAGGTCCCTCCATCACAAAATCAGTAGTAGGGACGTTCGTCGATGATGGCACAATAATCAGCATCATTTACGATTCCTCAGATACATGTCCACATACATCAAGACCATGCAAACCATCAGAGCTAGCAAAATTTTATGAACAAATCATGTGTGACTAATTTGCCAGAGTTCTTCAAAGAAGTAACAAGCAAGGTAGATATTGGGATCCTTCCAGAAGGTATTTGATAAGGTGCTGCACAAAACATTAATACACAAGATAAGATCACACGGAGTTAGGGATAGTTCATTAGCTTGGATTCAGAATTGACTAATCGACAGAAGGCAGAGAATCAGGATAAACAGGCCTTTTGCTGGTTGGTAAGATGTAACTAGCAGAGTGCCACAGGGTTCAGTCCTGAAGCCTCAACTATTTCGATCCATTTTAACGACTTGAATGTGGGGATACAAAGTATTAAAGCCAAATTTGTAGATTACACTAAAATAGGCGGGAAACTATGTTGCAATGAAAAAATAAGAAATTTAAGTTAGGTGAATGTTTAACGTGGATAAGCAGGAGGTTATCCATTTTGTTTGGAAGATTAGAAAGAAAATCTATTCACCAAATGGAGAGAAACTTCACAGTGCTTCAGTGCAGAGGGATCTGCATGTCCCCATGCACAAATCAGAGAAATCTAGTACGCAGGTACAGCAAGTAATAAAGAAGACATGTGAAAATCTGTCAGTTATTGCAAAAGGGATAGCGTATAAAACTGGAGAAGTGTTGAAGCAACTGTCAGAGGCATTAGTGAGACCAAACCTTGAGTAGTATGTACAATTTTGGTCCCCTTACTTGAGGAGGAATAGTTGCATTGGAGGCAGATCAGAGAAGGTTCACTAGGGGGTTCACAAGGGGTTTGTCTGATGAAGAGATAGTAGAGGCCTAAACTGCTCCGTCTCTAATTTAGAAAAATGAGAGGAAATCAAATGGAGATACATAAAATGCTAAAGGGGATTGACAAAGTAGATGTAGAGAGGATGTTTCCTC
>NC_063354.1:29229671-29273832 GCF_021869965.1 Rhincodon typus
TGCTGCCAGACCTGCTGAGCTTTTCCAGCAACTTCTGTTTTTGTTCCTGATTAGCAGCATCCACAGTTCTTTCGGTTTTTAAAACATATGTGTCACTAGTTCAAAACTCACAAATCCAAATTAAATTATATTAAATTACATATAAATCACACACCTCACATCACAATACATACCGCTTGACAACCTCCATCTGCTCCTTGATGGACATGCCACCAATACAAAGTGCACAGCGAAGCTGGGGAAAACCATCCTCTTCCAGTAAGCGGCAATAATAGTCGATAATCCCATGAGTCTGTCTCGCTAACTCTCTCTGCATGGGAACGAAAGCAACATTTGCTTCAGTACATCTGTCAGTGTCCGATGTTTAATGTCAGCATTTTTCTATTCACAAAATATTGAGCAATTTCACATCAGTAATGTCAGCATAAAAGACTGCAAAGCAACACAAGCCAAAATGATTTATATTGATTTTCACAAATCAAGCTATTGAGGATAGGAAGGTAAAGACCACGAGTTGCAGTCACTAGTAACCTTAGGGTGGGCTTTGGGTGATTTGATAGGTTTCGACTCTGATTTGATTTTAAGCCACACCCAATGGTCTGACCGAAGTCTCTTCTTTCAGTTTGTTGTAAAAGTTAACTATTAGTTAACTATTCTTAACTTTCCGATTTCATTTACTATGGCTGATAAAGAAAAGAAATGCCACATCAACAACAAAAGTACTCACAAAGGTTTAGGCGACTATGAAGGTCTGAAGTCAATCATACAACCTTCATAATTCTTGGTGGTATAGAGGGAGTTTGATCGGATATATAATCCTATACTGTATATGCTGTCAAAGTATTTGATGGGACAATGCAGAGAGAGCATTACCACATCTCTCACATCTTCAAGTAACTAGTTCTGCCAGTATTTACCCATTTCCAATGGAATTGCGAGAACAAGGTGACAAAAAAGCAAAAAGCAGAGAAGTGCATTATAAGGTAGTCATTCAGAAGACAGGGAGGCAGATAACTCTATAAGGGTCTTCAGGATCTTCACCAAGAGTAGTCCTTATTCATAACTGTGATTTTGATTCACTGATAAATAACATACATTATCGGAATTTATAGATAATGCCAAACAGGAGATACAGATAACATGAGAAAAATGCAACATTACACAAGGCAGCATTAGAATTCTTGCAGACTGGACAGTTAAGTGGTCAAGAAATTTTGACAGAGATAAAAGTAAAGTCCTGCACTTTAGTAGGAGAAATTAGCTACAGCTTGGAAAATAAAATACTGAGTTCAATAAAAGGGCAAATCAAGATCAAAGCATGCAGGTGAACAAATCAATAAAATCAGCTTCATAAGTCAGCAATTAAAAAAGCAAAAATGTAAAGAAATGGAATTTAATTCTGGGTATATGATTCTAAAATCAGTGTAGCAATGCTCAACTTGCACAGGACATGAGTAGGGTTGCCAGAATACTGTGCATAGTTAATCCAGGAGGGAATTAAACAGTAGTTTCTTTCATGTGGATTGTGGTTGGGATATGGAACTTCCTCTAATAAGGAGAGGTTGATAAGGAGAGGTTCTATGGTACCTTTCAAACCAAAACTAGCAGAGTATATAAAAGAAAAAACATTAGAATAACATGCTCAACATTTGAGATGAGTTCTGTCGAGAACAGGAGACCCACATGCAGTATAAATACTAATGCAGACTAGTTGGGATGAATAGTCTGTTTCTGTGTTGTGTATTCTGTAGTGCCTTGCAGTCAACTCGCCTGCTTCCATTTGCCATACTTCTCAGACAGCAGTTAATTCTAAAATCATTCAACATGTTTATATGTTCCCAGTGACCACATTAAATATATCCCAGTGTGAACTTCATTTCACGTGATGATCCTGTAAAAAAAATGAGTACATGAATTAAGGAGCTATCTGGAGGAGCATATAGTGACACTTACAGATGGGCAGATGATCAGTCCATATGGACCCTCTCTCTTGGAGAATGGTAGCCTTTTCTCCTGCTCCTGGCAGAACATGATCATTGGTAGGGTGAACACCAGTGTTTTGCCAGAGCCGGTGAATGCAATTCCAATCATATCCCTGCCAGCCAAACTGAAACAGACAGGTAGATGAGATAACATCCAACAGTGCAGAGTCAGGACAATTCCAGCACTCATTATACAAGCCAAGATGACAGAAATAGTTCTACAATTTGTCCTTCACTAATCACAGGCATCACCCTCATGGCAGTATTGATTATCAAATAGTAAACATAGATGATTACCCAAAAGTAGTGAAATGGTGCTTCTGAGAGCTGGTTTCCACTACACAGAATTAAGCTCAAATGCCAAAACATGTACAAAGAGCATGACAAGGCTTTTTTAGATGCCTACCCTGTACTCCCCAAATAGTAGAGAGCTGGATTCATGTGATGTGCAGGGAACATGAATAAGATCATACATTTTTAGAACTGTATAATACTTATGTATAAAATATATAAAATGTGCAGAATTATTCTTTTCAAATAATATTTTTTCACTTTCAATTTCCATGTGTTATAATACAATGAG
Organism: Rhincodon typus; assembly: GCF_021869965.1. Classification (NCBI taxonomy): domain Eukaryota; kingdom Metazoa; phylum Chordata; class Chondrichthyes; order Orectolobiformes; family Rhincodontidae; genus Rhincodon; species Rhincodon typus. Next base: position 29,232,237 of record NC_063354.1, read on the forward strand.
ACAGGCCCAGTGCCCTCTACATCTTGATTCACACATGCTTCCTAACTAGAGCTCCTGAAGCATGCTTAAGATCTGCCTCATTTTCCAATACCCATCTCAAGAGCTTAGGAACGTTAACTGTTCAAAAAAAATTAACAAGAAAGCTCACTTCATCACTGAACAGGTTCCCAGAATAAGGCTCCCTGTTGAAATTTACAGATCCGGAAGCAAGCCAACAGCACAAATGCAAATTTTCAATGTGGTTTCTCAACTCAGTAAACAGTGTTTGTACTAGTAAGTTGGCCAGCAACAACATCAAACAGCGAGGAGTACAATTATCTCTTTGCTGGAAATCCTGGTGTTTGGATTGGTGTTTCATGTAAATTTCCAGTACTCACACAGTTGGAATTCCCTGGATCTGAATGGGTGTTGGATGTAAAATCCCCTTCTTCTTCAAGCCTTTCAAAATGGCTGGAAACAAAGTACAGAGAATTTTACCAAGAGTGCATAGTTGGCACACAGGATTATATGCAGCATAGACCTCATACTTCCTGATTCATATTAAACATCACTAAATCATTGTAAATCAAATTTCACAAATATATTTAATCATTTGATACCTCACAATAACACAATAGAATTCTTCATTGGGATAGAAAATGAAGTGGTCCAATCTGAAAATGGGATCTCAAAATCTAAACAAGGGAAACCACAAAGGTATGAAAAACGAGTTGGCTGCAATAAATTGTCAGGACAGTATACAGGCAATGGCTAATATTTAAGCATCTCTTATTTAAGGCTCTGAGGTTATCTCAAAGTACAATTGATCAGATGGGCCAATGAGCGGCTGATGGAGTTTAATTTAGATAAAGGTGAGGTGCTCCATTTTGGAAAGGCAAATCAGGGCAGGCCTTATACACTTAATATAAGGTCTTGGGGAGTGTTGCTGAACAAAGAGATCTTGGAATGCAGTTTCATAGTTCCTTGAAAGTGGAATCACAGATAAATAGGATAGTGAGGAAGGTGTTTGGTAAGCTTGTCTTTATTGGTCAATGTATTGAGTATAGGAGTTGGCAGGTCATGTTGCAGTTGTACATGACTTTGATTAGGCCACTTTTGAAATATTGTGTGCAATGCTGGGCTCCCTCCCAAAGGAAGGATGTTGTGAAACTTGAAAGGGTTCAGAAAAGATTTACAAGGATGTTGAAAGGGTTGGAAGGTTTGAGCTATAAGGAGAGGCTGAACAGACTGTGGCTATTTTCTCTGGATCGTTGATAGACAAAGACTTTTCCCCAGGGTGGGGGAGTCCAAAACTACAAGGCATAGGGTTAAGGCGAGAGGGGAAGGATTTAAAACGGACCTAAAGGGCAACTTTTTCACGTGGAGGGTGATGCATGTATGGAATGAGCTGCCAGAGGAAGTGGTGGAGGCTGGTATAATTACAACATTTAAAGGCTTCTGGATGGGTATATGAATAGGAAAGGTTTAGAGGGACATGGGCCAATTGCTGGGAAATGGGACTAGATGAATTTAGGGTATCTGGTCAGCATGGATGATTTGGACCAAAGGATCTGTTTCCGTGCTGTATATCTCTATGACTCTATCTATGACTCCAGGAACAACTGCACACAAGGAGGTCTTACTGCAGCTGTACAGGGCCATGATGACATCACGCCTGGAAATATCTGAAATTGCAGTTTTGATCTTCTACCTAAGCAAAGATATACTTGCTGTGGAAGAAGTGCAATGAAGTCTCACCAAACTGGGACAACAGGTTTGCCGTATGAGGAGAGATTGTGTCAACTCGGCCTGTATTCACTGATGTCTATAAGAATGAGACGGTATCTCATTTTAACGTATAAAGGTTTGACGGGGCTGCAGAGAATGGTATTAGGGAAGACGTTTCTCCTGGTTTGGGGACCATAAAAAGGGATCACAGTCTCAGAATATGAGGTAGGCCATTTTGGACTGAGATGAGGAGAAATTTCTTGCCTCAGAGTTTAGTGAACCTATGGAGTTTCAGAGAAGGCTGTGGAAACCAAGTCAATGAATGTGGTTAAGAAGAAAATGTAGATTTCTACAGACTACAGGTGTCAAGGCTTATGGGCAGAGAGCGGAAGTATGGCATTGAAATAGAGGATTGGCCATGATCACATTGAATTGTGGAGCAGGCTCAATGGGCTCAAAGGCCTATTCCTGCTCCTATTTTCTATCCTTAAACTGCATGGAATGGTATATTTTGGTTGGAAGAACAGTGAGAGGCAATACAAACAAAGGGATAAAATTCTAAAGGGGATCTTGAAGCAAAGAAAGCTGAGAGTACTTATGTACAAATCACTGAAGGTGATGGGCACATTCAGGTTAAAAGGGCAAACAGCATTCTATGCCTTATAAAGAAAAGACATTGAGTACAAAAGCAAGGAAGTTTTGTTGAATTTTGTAAAACATTGGTATGGTACTGTGACCAATTCTGAGTGCTGTACTTTAGGAAGGAAGAAAGGGCTTTAGGGAGTTGCAGAAAAGATCTAACAAAATTGGTTCCAGGAATGAGAAACTTTTGTTACATAGATAGGTTGGAGGGGTTGGGGTTGTATACCTTAGAGAGAACAAGATTAAGGAGAGGTGTCCAAAATCATAACAGGACAGTAGCTAGGGTGAGAAACTGTTCCCATTGGTGGAAGGATCAAGAAACAGAGGATACCAAAAAACAAAAAAAAGGTATAAAGGTTTATTTTCCTTTTAAATTGTGTAAGTTTAGGATTAGGAATGAGCTGTGTAATACTGTAGTACAGGTGGATTCAATCAGGCTTTCTAAAGGATTGAATAAGTGGCTGAAGGGAAAACAAAATGTGCTGGGCTTCAAGGAAAGGGCAGGGTCATGGGATGAGCCAAATTGCCTTGCAGACAGCTTGGATAGGTTTGACGACTTGGCCAGCTTCAGTACTTGAATCATTCAAAAAAAGTTAAATCAAAAATATTTGGGAACAATGCAATGCTTGCACTGCCCAACAATTTCTTGGCATACATTTCAAAACACGTTGAAATTTCAGTAAACATCTCAGCGGATCTGCGGAACCAATTTTCCATCAATGATGTTTAAATCAGACACTCAGCAGCCGAAGCAGGTGGATGAGAAGGGCTCATTGTATGGATCTTGACGAAACTTAATAATTAAAACATTGCAAGGCAGAAGTCTAACCACAGATGCTCACTTGCGCACTGCCTCCCAACATCACAGATTTCTAACTACAACACAACTTCATCTACTCTGTGGAGTGGCTGGCAAAAATGAGAATCGAACAAACTATTCCCAAATCAGACAGCTATTTAAAGACAATATGGAACAGTATAGCAAGATGGCAGATTCCAGGTTGCAATCTTTAACATTTAGTGGGTTTCAATTCCTGCAGTTTGCATTTGGGTGGAATTGATGTCATTGGGAAGAGACTGGTGTTTTAAGCTAGCTTCCACCCTGAATATGATCCAGTATTGGGGCTTTTAATATCAATGGTTAATACTCAAGATTGTGTGCATCCTGAATGATTAATTCACTGTATCAACTTGATTTTTCCATTTTGGATCCCCTATCTCTCCATGCAGTGCAAACCAAAGTGGAACAGATTCTGGACTTAGATTGGCTAAATACTTCTTAGGTGTCAAAGTATTCTTTCCAGGAGTCTGTAGTCACTTTAAATTGGGTCATGCTCAGCTTACCTAAGAATGGTGTATAATCAGCAAGTTAATGACCACTGCTGAGTCAGTCTGAATGCGATGACAGAGCCTGGTCAATTTCATTTCTGGGCTTTCAACTTTGGAAGTAACAGTCAGAATACACAGAAATGACTGAAGGGAGTGGAATCCAAATGCGATCTTCCACCCACTTTTCAGCACAGTGAGCCAGATAGGCTTTCAGCTTCTAACTGCTCGCTCTCTAAGAAAGGCTGTAATCTAATATCTCAGTAGCTTCCTCTGTATCCTTTCCAACTTAAAGCCCATCACTAAGGTAACATGAGTCACATGACCCTGGTAGCTCGACAGAAATGCTGATTAGTTATCCTTGAGACCCAAACTCCCTTAGATCACGGAACTAAATAGACAGCTTAAAGCACAATTGTTTGCAATACAACATTCTCAATACTTTTCCGGAACATTAGAGACTGTTAATACGAAGACCGCTGCCACTATCTCAAACAGAAACACCTTCTTCCTAGTAAAACAATTTGGGCCCTATTTAATCTCCAACAATCTTCATTCTTTGTTCTAATCAAAACATCCAAACTTGCAGTAGGCAGACTGTAGAACTGATTACATAACCCCTACGTTTTGCCCAAAACATAACTTTTTAAACCTTATGACTGAAGCATTATTATTATTTGTACACATTTCATGTTATTATGTACATTTCCAGCCTTACAATAGTGACCCACATTATAAAAAAAGTTTTATTGACCAGGTGGTTATAGGACATCCTGAGTTGGTAAAAATCTCAGTCCCCAGACCTTGCCTTAGCTCATGTTCACTGCTCCACCAGGAATTGAGCTCTTTTCCCTCAATGTCTCCTCTTCTCCTAAAGCAAGATTTGGCCCCTGTTCTCTACCCCAAGCTCCAACCATCTTCATCTTCCTGCCAGGATCAATCCCTGTGTCCACACCTCCATGTTTCAATTACTCTTACCTGCTGGAAACTTCATTTCCTTGAAATGTTTCACAGGACATGGCAAGCCCTCCCCCTCCACCAGAATGTGGTATTTCTTCCGCACACGGTCATTGCGAGCTTCGGGCATGTTGCGTATATACCGTGGTGGGTTCCAGCTGCAAAGAAATACCAACATTAATGGTGACAAAGCTTCAATGGGGCAATTGAATCAGCCTAAATCAAATGCAATTCTGTGCGTTTAAACTTAGAACAAAGAACAGCAACCTTCGGCCCACAATGTTGTGCTGAACATCACGCCAAATTAAAGTAATCCCTTCTGTCTTGATGCATATCCTTGCATATCCATGTGCTTTTCTAAAAGTCCCTTAAATGCCCCCACTGTATCTGCTTCCACTACTACCCCTGGCAGCACGTTCCAGACTCCTACCACTCTGTGTAAAAAACATGACAACCGTGCAATTCAGGCAGTTTGGCAGGAATCTTTTACAAATACTTAAGACTCTGTGGATAAATTGGTATTACAAAGAACCATGAAACCAAAATGTTTACAACATAACAGGTAACTATTATTAATGTGGCTTTATGTTGGAGTAATATAAAACAAATGCTCCAATCTCTCCCATGGCTTAATATCTTCCCTTTTAGTGTGGCTCAGATATTCCCCTTAAAGCTGCAATAATAACAAAGAAAAACATCTTAAGGCACTTCACTAAGCAGATGCTCAATCAAGGAAGGAATTTTGGTGTTGCCAATTGTTACGGACGAGACCAAACCCCCCCCTCAAAATATTAAGAAGTAGCCTAGGCCCTAACATTTTCTTATTTTAAAGGCAAGTGCCAGGCGTTCTGTTCCAGATGCAATCTGATTGATAAAACTGTCAGCCTTGAAGCAAAACACACTTTATTCATACGCTATAGTAAAATGACAACAAAGAAAGAAGAAATTAGAATACCCTAACTCGATTGGAAAACTTAACAGAATAATAGATTATTTAACTACTTAACAGGAACTATTCTAAAAACACATCCTTGACAAAGGCAAATTCAGGAAAACAGATTGTCTCACTTGCAATTCCAGCAGCAGGAAGAGAACCCCCAGCTTTTAGCTGTGAGAGAGAGAGAGGAAGAACAGCTTCCACATCCAATTTCAAGGCCCCAGCAACAACTGCAACTGAAAGCTAAAACTAAAAATCCTGGTTCTGTGGGAGCTTGACCCCACCCATTCACACTGTTTCTATTATTCCAACTTTTAAAAAAAAAGGCCTCACAAGCTGTTTATTTTAATGGCTTTGGAGCAGACTGCTCAGCACTTGTCTCAATTTTTCTTCATTAAAAAAACTAGGTCAAAATACCCATCTTAAAGCCATAGTATTATCGCAGAATTCAAAGATGCATTCCCATTAAAAACACCATGTCAGTGCAATCATCAAGAATAAAGTCATGGAGATCAATGGTCTCCTTTTTATTAACTTCATACAAACAAAATCATCCATGGAAAGAAATCTTTCCTCACCTTTCTTTGCAGTGATCTAAACTGATACACCCTTAGCAGCGGTAATGACTGTTTGCAGGACCTGTCTTAACATCAGTAGAAATAGTTAGCAGCACAGCACATTGGGGAAGAGGGGCTACTAAGTGACAGTGTAATGGATTACTGAGTGAGAGCAAAAGGGAATTGAATTAACATCAGGAGAAATGTGCTAACACAACGGGAATAACACAGGGCTCTGAGGGGAAAGGGGTTACTGAATGACAGAATGAGGAGATGCAATAACCTCTAGAGATGCAGTGAGCTGGGGTGGGGGAGGCGATGACAGATTGCTGAGTGACTGTGTGACGGTGCTGGATTCACATCAGTAGAGATACAGTGATACAGTACTTTGGGTAAGGTCTTACTGGCTGGAAGTCAAACCTCATTTCTCAAAACTATGTCAAAAGGAAGCAAATGATTTGTTTTGCAGACAGCAGCAAACCTTCTGGTTAGTTAAAAACATTTTTAAAAATTTGAAAACTCATTGTAGGCTTAGTGTAATGCTTATTCTTCGAAATAAAAGTTGGTGTAAATGCTTGCAAAGCAGATTTTCAGGTTTAATTTCCTGTTGTCCAAGCAAGAGGTCAGGCAACAGCTCAGCATTCTCATCTCATATCCGAAGCAGGTGACTGCAGCGGCTACTTCCATTCATCACAGTCCATGATATGGTGAGAACGATGGGGAGGAATTGGAAGGAAGAAGGTGGAAGGAAAGAAGGGGAGAGGTAAAAGGGCCAGAAGAAGCACAGGAGAGGAGAATGGAGGGAGGGTAAACAGACGATTTTGTCAAAGCATGTGCAGCTTTTCTCCACCATTCAGTAAGATCAAGGCTGATTTGATTAATGGACTTATTTTCAGCTTCCTGTATACTCCCACAATCCTTGACTACCTTGTCTATTAAAAAAATCTAGCTAACTCAGCCTAGAATAAATGCAGTGACCAGGCCTCCACTATTTTCTGGGGAAGTGCATCACATTGTTTGATGACCCTCAGAGAAAATAAAACTCCTCAGCTCCTTCTTAAAAGGGTGATAGCTTATTCTAAAACTGTATCCCCTAATTCTAGTCTCCCCTACAGCTTCCTGGTATCCACCCTATCAAGTACTCCCAAGATGTTATATGTTTCAATAACGTCACCTCTCATTTGTCTAAATTTCAATGGGTAATGATCCAACCTGTTCAAACTTTCTTCATAGGTAATTCTTCATTGCAGGAATGAGTCAAGTGAACCTTTTCTGAACTGCTTCTTAAGCAATAATGTTATATTCTGTCCTTTTTCAAATAAGAAGTCCAAAACTGAACTCCAGAAGCAGTCTTACCAAGGTCCTGTACAGATACAATAAAACATGCCGAGTTTTACATTCCACTCAGCTTACAATAAAGGCCAACAATTAATTTGCCTAGCTAACTGCTTACTGCACCTGCATGCTAGCTTTTGCTGATTAATGTATGCTCTCCACTTAAATAGTATTCTGCTTTTTCATTCTTCCTGCCAAAACAGACAAGTTCACAATTTCCCTGCCAATATTTCATCTGCCAGTTTTTCCAAATCACTTATCTCTATCCCTTTGCAGACCGTTTACCTCCTCTTGGCAACCGACTTTCCTACTCACCTTGGCATCGTCAGCAAAGTTAACAACAATACACTCAGTCCCTTCATCTAAGTCATTGATACAAATTGTAAATATTGAGGAACAGTACTCCACTAGTTTCTGCTAGCAAAAAGTGTTCAATTTATTCCAGCTAAACCATCCTTTATCCATTCTAATACTCTCATTTGCCCAGATGGCTGCAGCTCCAAGGACACTAAAAAAAAACACTATTCAGGACAAAGTACCCCATCCATCGCTTTCAATATACCCACTCCCTTCACCATTTTCCATTAAACTGTTAACAATATGGATGTAATCACATAGATTCCATCTGGATTTTAAAGGTATCTGTTTCAAATTTTACACTCAAAGAAATTGCAGTGATACCATCAAGAAGGAAATGTAGGATTGTGATGAAATTTCTTGGGCATTCAAATTTATACAGCCTCATGACTTGCTGAGTTAAAAGAAAAGCAAAATACTGCAGATGCTGGAAATCTGATTAATACAAAATGCTGGTAAGCACTCCAAATTGACTCTTCTTCAAACTGATTTCATGAATCAAATGCTTTTGTTGCTTTATGAATGGAATTGGGTGTTCCTGCTGTAATTCTTGACATTGTCCCTCATTTGCTTGGCATCTCATCCACCGCATTCAATATTCACATCCATCACTACCAACGCACAGTAGCAGCAGTGGGTGCCATCTACAAGATGCGCTGCCTAACTCAAGAAGCAAATTCAAAACCATAACTTCTACAATCTAGAAGGACAGGTAAGCAAATGGATGAGAACTTCACCAGATCAAAGTACCACTCCAAGCGACAGCATCCTGACTTGTAACTATATTGCCATTTCTCCACTGTTGCTAGGTCAGAATCCTGGAACTTCCTTCTTACCATCCCTCCGTGTATACATTCATCTGAAGATTGCAGCAGGTCAAGAATGCAACTCACCACCATCTTTACCCAGGGCAGTTTGGGATAGGTAATTAATGCTGGCATAGCCAGCAACATTTATCCTATGGACAAATAAAAATATGACCTCCCATAACATGAGCCATTATGTTCAGTAGTAACCCTTGATGTAGCATCATGTCAAATGCTTTTTGGAAACCCAAAAACACCACATCTACAGGTTGCTCCCTCAACGAGCTCTAAAAGATTAGTTGAATATGTTTTGTCTTTCACAAAACCAAGAAGGAGGAAAGCAAGAGGGGGCGAAGAAAGGGAAGGGACAAGGAGGCAAGCATGAGGTGGGATGTGAGGGGAGGGTAGATGATTCGAGGGAAGCAAGGGGGCTTTGAAGAGGGGGAAGGCAAGGGTAGGATGCAAGGCAGTGATGTAGGGGCCTGAGGGTGGAGACGAGACACAGTGCAGGACAGATATTTAAAGTCTGTCCCAAGATCAAGCTACTGCAGACAACGTAGGCTTATACAAAATCTAAAGTTTGTAATATAGCGGAGAATCAAGTAGAATGCAGAGCTGCAGATGACAAAACTGGTCTGCATATAGGTGGCTAAAAAAGGAGAGCCGCACCTCTTTCATTTGAGATGAATTAACACTCTAAAGTTTGCAATGAAAGGGTAGTGAATTACTGAGAGGCTCCAACTCACTACACATCCTGGAGACAACAGGATTAATTCCACTCAAAAAGGAAAGTACTGCAGATGTTGGAAATCTGAAATAAAACCAAAAAATGCTGGAGAACCTCAGCAGTTCTGGCATCTGATATGAGAGAGAGAGAGACAGCGTCACTGTTTCGAGTTCAATATGACTCTTATTCACAACTGAAAGGGACTGGAAAATAGTGTTTTTTATGCAGATGACAGAGGGGGAGAAGTGAAAGATATAATGAGGGCACCCACAGCAACTGACAAATGCAGTCCTAATGGTGGGAAAGGAGAATTAGAGACATCAAAATTACCTAAATGAAGGTGTGTAAAGGAGGAAATGAATGCACTCTGCTGAGAACAGTATCAAAAGAAACACAACAATTCAGGTTTGACTGTAATATCCCTATGCCAATAATTTCAGTTTAACCAGCATTCCTGAAGAACAGTTTGTTGCTATCCTTTCACCAGTTCAGATAACTTTGTGGACAGAAGCTTCTAGGACTGTCACCCTAAGTGTCTGTTCAACTAAGAAGGCCTGTTCTGAGGAAGGGTCACTGGACACGCAACATTAACTGTTTTTTTCTTCACAGATACTGTCAGACCTGCTGAGCTTTTCCAGCAACTTCTGTTTTTGTTTTAGGCCTGCCCTGTTAGTTTAACTGCTCAACTTGCTCTAATATGCAAAGTGTCACCTCGTCATTTCAGCTCTCAATCTACATGTGACAGCACACTGAGGAAACAACTGGGGGAAGAATGCAGAGGCAGTTTGTAACAAGTATCTTATCCGATATATTAGCACCACGTCCTCAAAATTCACACAGACATCAACTCCAACCCATAAGTTTGTCAAGCTTACTTTTTCTTTAATGATTTTTTGCTCATCTTCATCTTCTAACACTCCGTAACAGAATGAGCTTCTATTTGCTTCCTGGCTCATTTTCCTCATGTTGTGTAATCTCAGATTTAATTTACGTCAAACATTAGATTGATCATTTCAATAATATTTTGCACAGAAGTTGATTTTTACCAGTTTCACAGATTGTTAACTATGCAGGAAATAACAGTTGAATTCAATCAAGAAGCATAGATGCCGACCTGGTTTTGATTGGGTCATCATAGGTTATGCCCTTCGCCATTTCCTTCACAGACATCAAAGCTACAAAAGAAATGAAAGCATTGTTTCACTACAGCTTACCAACGTCTCCCTTTCAGCAGTGTGACTCCATTATTTGCTGTGGTAGGATTATATCTAGACAATTTTTAAGGCATTGATGGTCAAGCGAGTTCTCCAGAAGCTGAAGCCTAGGAATAACCTATCATGAACATACAGTTTTACACTCACAGCAACTGTGCATCAAACAGATAAATCTCCCCACAATGTCAAGTGGGAAAAAAAAAAGAGACTGTTCTTCCTTGCAGGGAAGGTGATGGGGTATTTCTCAGCAATGTCCAAAATTGCGGGAGTTTTAATCAAGTGACTAAAGAGAAATGTTCTCCGTGGCAAGAGGATCAGTAATAAAGGACCTAGATTGAAGGAAATCAGCAAAAGAACCATAGATATGATAAAGATACATCTATTTACAGTGAGTTATGATCTGGAAAAATATGATGAACGCAGATTCACAAATACTTTGGCAATGAATTGGACATATCTTTGAGAAATTTGTAGGGCTAAGGGTAAAGAACGAGGTAAGAATTCAGTGGTTGTTTAAAAGATCCAGCACAGGATGACAGGCTAAATGGCCCAATGTGCTGTACACTCTACACACAGAAAAAAATAATCTTGATGAAATGACATTTCAGAATAAGGAGAGCAAAAAGAAGGTTCTACTCCATTTAACAGACTAACTGACAAGGTGCATACCTATAGAACAGATGGATTATTATGTAGGTGAACAGCAAAGAGTAAATGTACATGTAAAAACGTGTCAGAGTGGAGACTTTGTCAGTTTTGGGGCCACCACCAGCTGTAAATTACAACTTTTTGAAATGTCTCCAGAAGCAGGTGTATTGTCCTATGTATGCAAGATTGCAAATGTTGCCAAATTAGTTGATGCTATTCAACATGCAATCATCCCAAAGAATATGGGCAAGTTCAATCAAAGGAATGAGAGATGCAAAATGCAACTTATTGTAAATGCAGATATTGGAGTTTAGTAGAAGAAACAAATTATAGATTACTTATTAAAAAGCAGTATACTTGAGAGAATAAAGTATCAATGAGATCAAGCTTTTGGGTAGATAAAATTGCAAGTTAATTATGTCAGGCAGTGACAAAAGCAAATAAAATGTTAAGACATCGAATGAAAAGTATGATCTATTGGTCCAAGGATGTAACATTAATAATGTACGTTGTATTGGTGAGGGAGAGGCATTTTGCTCTCTTCAATGCTGGCTTCATTGCTAGCGGAAAGATTGGAAAGGTTCAGGAAAAGCTCTTCTCAAATGCAATGAAGACAAACTGTTATGCGATTGACTGGAGAATGAAAACTTCAGGTTATTGTCATAACAAACCGCTAAACTGAAAGAATGTTGGGTGGAATCTTCTTTTCCTATTCATCTGTGGGATGTGGGCATCGCTGGCTGGCAGCATTTCTTGCCCATCCCTAGTTGCCCTTGAGAAGGTGATGAGCTGCCTTCTTGAACCCCTGCAGTAGTTGACCCACTATGCCATTAGGGAGGGAATTCCAGGATTTTGACCCAGTGACAGTGAAGGAACGGCGATATATTTCCAAGTCAGGATGGTGAGTGACTTGGAGGTGAACTTGGAAATAGCGGTGTTCCCATATATCTGCTGCCCTTGTCCTTCTAGATGGAAGTGGTCGCCGTTTGGAAGGTGCTGTCTGACCACCTTTGGTGAATTTCTGCAGTGCATTTTGTAGATAGTACACACTGCTGGTATTGAGCATCGGTGGTGGAGGGAGTGGATGCCTGTGGATGTACTGCATTGTCCTGGAATAGTATCAAGCTTGTGTGTTGTTGGGGCTGCACATCCAGGCAAGTGATTGAGTATTCCATCACAGTCCTGACTTGTGCCTTGTAGATGGTGGACAGGCTTTGACGAGTCAGGAGGTGAATTACTTGCCGCAGTATTCCTAGCTTCTGGCCTGCTCGTGTAGCCACTGAGTTTATAGTGAGTCCAATTGAGTTTCATGGTCAATGGTAACCCCCAGGATGTTGAATGTGGGGAATTCAGTTATGGTAACACCATTGAATGTCAAAGGACGATGGTTAGATTGTCTCTTATTGGTGATAGTCATAGCCTGACATTTGTGTGGCGCGAATGTCACTTGCCACTTGTCAGCCCAAGCCTGGATATTGTCCAGATCTTGTTGCATTTGAACATGGACTGCTTCAGTATCTGAGGAGTAACGAATGGTGCTGAACATTGATTGATTGCACAATCAACAAACATCTCCACTTCTGACCTTATGAAAGAGGGGAGGTCATTGATGAAGCAGCTGAAGATGGTTGGGCCTCGGACACTACCCTAAGGAACTGCTGCAGAGATGTCCTGGAGCTGGGATGATTGACCTCCAACAAGCACGACCATCTTCCTTATGTCAGGTATGACTCCGACCACCAGAGAGATGTCCCCTGATGTATGGGGGTTTGAGCAATTTGGCAAGATGTGTGGCAGAATCAGGTTACACAATGTCAAGACGATCTCACTTCATCTTTTATGCTGTTCAAAAGTGCTGCGGGAAGTTTCTTGCTAGGCAGCATGAGATACCAATTGATGGTCATTATTGACCGTCAGATGCCTCGTTATCACCAAAACACACCTCATTAATATTCAGGCTCCAATCTTGTCAAACAAGTTAAACATCGAGAAAACTTGACAGGAAACCAGAGCATGTACCTTGCAGATTCAGCTTGCCACGTACTCTGAACGACCTCCACGTTATACATCAGCCAAAAAATTTCAACAGTATTCTCGGATATTAGCAAACGTGTTCCTCCTCCATAGACATTTGCAGTCGCCATCTGCTGACTCATCTCAACCAAATTGGCATTTCACTACGCACTGATTGTGGAAGCATGGACTTGCATGGTCGGGCACAGCAGCAACTTCTCCAATCAGTCACATGCAGTGTCCTCATTACGTTTGAAAAGAGATTTAACAAATTGGAATTCCTGAGCATCATGAGTCTGTCAGGAGAACTCCGGGGCACACTAAAACTCTTCAGGTTTCCACTTTCTTTGAAACAGAGTAGGATGGAGGGCAGGGTGAGAATAGAGAGATGTGGGTACTTAGAGTGGAAAGAACAAGGTGTAGAACATAAACACTAGCATTGACGATTGATTGTGTTCATTTGATGAGACATTCGTTGTCCAAACGTTACGACAGTTAAACTAACCTCTGCCTTCAGCAACACTCTCCAGAATTTTTTCCTCTTCTTTTAATCGTTTCTCTTTAGCAGACTCCTTACGTGCTGCAAAACACATAAATGTGAGCAAGCACCATCAAATGCAGACTCAAAACCAGGTATCATGAAAAAAAATGTGAATTTAATGCTACGCTCATTGACTTGTTCCAGAACTACACCCACCCCGCCACATTCAGTGACAGACAGCCAAATAACCCACAGTTCTTGCTGGGTTGTCGCATATCCCGCAGTCCATTTCAGACTGCCACATATCCCACACCCCGTAATCTGCAGTCATTGACAAGCTGCCATATATCCCACTGTCAGTGTCAGACTGCCCCAAATCCCATAGTGTCTTGAACTATCCCTTATTCCACAGTCCCTGTTGAACTGTGCAGTGCTGAACTGAAAAACTGAGCGTTGGGATGCCCCACATCCCGCAATCAGTGTCAGGCTACCCCATGTCATTGGGACATGATTGAGGTATACAAGATTATGAGGGGTATGTACAGGGTGAATAGACGTCAGCTATTTCCCTTGATTGTAGGGTGAACCACGAGAAGGCATAACATTAGGCTCAGGGGCAGGAGATTCAGAGGTGATTTGGGGGGAAAAAGGATGTTTACTCAGAGGCTTCAGAGATAGCAGGAACTGCACATGCTGGAGAATCTGAGATAACAAGGTGTAGAGCTGGATGAACACAGCAGGCCAAGCAGCATCAGAGGAGCAGGAAGACTGACGTTTCGGGCCTACACCCTTCTTCAGAAAAACCAAAAGAACTGAGGATGATGTAAATCAGGAATAAAAACAAAGTTGCTGGAAAAGCTCAGCAGGTCTGGCAGCATCCGTGGAGGAGAAAACAGAGTTAACGTTTTGGGTCTGGTGACCCTTCCTCAGAACTTCTCCACAGATGCTGCCAGACCTGCTGAGCTTTTCCAGCAACTTTGTTTTTGTAATGGTTTATATGAAGCCTGCCTGATCAGAGCGCTATGGGAATTATAGCGGGGATAGACGTAGTATGTTTGTGTGTCGTCTGTAGTTTCCAGTGTCACTTGCTGATCTTGACCCTGTGTGGTTTTTCATAAATGTTTTCTACATTGATCTTTTGAGTTGACAGTGGGGTTCCTCACAACTTGCATGTTTTTCCTTTCTATTGGACTGCAAACTGACTTGCAAGTTGGACTGCCACATCATTGAAATACCAGTAGAGTTTTGCAACTTTGAAAAATTGAAGTGTAGCACATTTTTTTGGCTGGGTAAGACAATGCTGCTTTCCAAAGCAGTGAATGTCTGAGGGGGACTGATACCCAGAGCCTTTGAGTTAAGGGAAGACTGGCTAATAACAGCACTTGGATTGCTTGAGCTGCAGTTTACTACAGGTCTCCAGTGCAGGGCATTTAGGGACATCTACCCCCAATTATTTTGTGTGGGTGAAAAGACCAAAAAGCCAAGCTGGAGAACTGTAACAATTCCAAGACCCGGGTTCAACAGATCAACTTTTGAAGTGAAAAATAACTATGTTGAAAATTTTGTTCCTTGTTTATACTTTGCTCCATTGTGTCAAATTGTCCTTTGTTTATCTTGATTGTGTATATTTGGCTTTAAAGGAGTATAGTTTCAGTTGCATAGCAGTAGATTATGAAACCTTTCTTCTCTCCCATTTGTTAATTTTATTGCAACATAAATTTTATTTCCTGGTTATGATGAAACCCAATGTAAATGGTCATGATGTGGAATGCACTGTCTTGAAATGTAGTGGAGGCAGGTTCAATTGAGGCATTCAGGAGAGCATTGGATATCTATTTGGATAGAAATGGTGTGAGGGATATGGAGAAAAGGCAGGACAACCGGTGAAGGTACGATGGGCCAACTGACCTCCACTGTGATTCTGGTGGTGACAATGGTGGGAGGTTAGTGGGGAATGGGAAAGGAAGGAATTGTGGGGTGTGGTCAGGGATTCAGTTTAATATGTACACAGGAGTTAGGTTTTCAATCCCCTAAAATTGCCTGGCTGATTTTAAGCATTTAAGTCAGTTGGAACCTTCTGAATGTTTTCACTTAAAGTCAGAGTCCCACCCCCCACCCCCATTTATTTCAGAGTCCCCTTCCCCTCCCCCATTTCTGAAGAAGGGTCTAGGCCCAAAACGTCAGCCTTCCTGCTCCGCTGATGCTGCTTGGCCTGCTGTGTTCATCCAGCTCTACACCTTGTTATCTCTTTACTCAGAGGCTGTTGGGAATCTGGAATGCACTGCCTGGGATGGTAGTGGAGGCCAGAAACTTTACAACATCTAAAAAATATTTGGATGAGCACTTTAAATATTTCCTTGCTGCCCAAAAACAAAGGGATGACACAGTATGTCAGTGGTTAGCACTGCTGCCTCACAGCACCAGGGACCCAAGTTTGATTCCACCCTCAGGCAACTGTTTGTGTGCAGTTTGCACATTCTCCGCATGTCTGCTTGCATTTCCTCTGGGTGCTCTGGCTTCCTCCCACAGTCCAAAGATAAGGAGTTTTGGTGGATTGGTCATGCTAAATTGCCCATTGTGTCCAGGGAGGTACAGGTGGGTTAGCCACGGGTGATGCAGGGTTACGGGGATGAGGTGGGTCTGGGAGGGTCAGTGTGGCCTTGATGGGCCAAATGGCCCGCTTTCACACTGGAAGAATTCTATGATAACATTCAAAGATATGGGGCCACTGCAGGAAAGTGGGATGAGTGCACTTTTAGTGATAGTTATGTTGGTGCAGACTCTGCATTGTATGAATCTATAAATCTACATCCTGCAGTCAGCATCGGTACACCCATATCCGGCAGTCAGCGTTCACTCTCCCACATCTAACACAGTGTCCGACTGCCCCAGGTCCCGCCGGGGGAGTCCGACTGCCTCGTTTCCCACCTCGATGAAGGATTGCCCCACTTCCCAAGGTGACTGTCGAACTGTCTGGCCCATATCACACAGTGAGTGTAAGACTGCCCAAATCTTACACTGTATGAAACAGTGAATGTCAAGTTAACTACTGATACCGAGGCTAGCCCCTTCCTCCCACAGAATACACATTTCCCAAAGTCTACTTGACATGATCAGTGGGCTAGAAATGCTTTACCTTCTGCCTTCTCTTTCAACTGCTGGTGCTGGTCTAGCAGGCTGATATTGGACCGTGGTCCCAGAGGGCCATCGCCATCATCCTCTCTGAGGTCGCTGTCACTGTCCTGATCATCATCGAGGGCAACTTTCCTCCGTATCCGCACCAGCTTCTCCATCTGGTTGCACATACAAAACTGTCAGTTTCCAACCAGCAGTAAGGGACAGGGTCAAACCATCACATGATATTCCTCTTACAAGGACTATTTTACCAAACGGTTTTCCCTATCACTCATTTCAGATCTATACATTTCTAAGCCGATCTGAGCACTGCAGCCTTTAAAATCCAGTCCAAAACAAAATCAATTGATTAACTTATAGTAACAATCACAGCACTGGCTCAACAAGAAACTTAAGTTTCTGTCCTTGCACTATACACACGCAAACAAACCCAAGAACAGAACAATGTAAGAAATAGGAGAAGTGGATCATATGGCCCTTTGAATACAGTGAACAAGTAAGTATCCACAACTCTCTGAGGTAGAGAATTACAAAGATTTACAACCCTTCAAGTAAAGAAAATTCTTGTCATCGCCTTATTGTGTCCCAAGGTCCTAGAGTAAAAGCAAAGTACTTTGGACGTTGGAGATCGGAAATAAAAACAGGAAGTGCTGGAGAAACTCAGAAGGTTGGCAACAACTGCATACAGATAAGCAGTTAACATTTAGATTCAAATGTCAATCTTCTTTGGAACTCTCACGTTTTAGATTTCCCAGCCAGTAAAAACAACCTCTCAACCCTTCAAAATATTCTTTGTTTGAACAAGATCACTAAAATTCCTCTCAACAGCAGAGAATGTAGGACAATTTACTCAACCTTTCACCCCAGGAATCCATCCAGTAATTTTTTTTTGTACCATCTCCAAGGGCAGGCATTATACACAGTAATCCAAGTTTCATTCCAGGCAATGTGCACACGGTTTGACAAGGAGGTGTGGTTTTCCTGACAAAACCTGCTGACTCGCTGGAGCTCAGAACCACAGATATTAGTGTAACACCCAAGTATCCAAGTGAGAGTTTATGTAATATTCAACAATGGAGAACATCATATTGAAATCTGGTGTTATTCTCACTTGATCACCACACATACTACATTCAGCACCTTGTCACCCTCAATATTTCTTCCTGTTGATGGTCAACATAGACGAGTACTAATTCCTTAGCTGAGCAAAGTGGTAGCTGGTAATCGGCAGGAGGTTTCCTTGTGCATGTTTGACCTGATGCCATGAGACTTCATGGGCTCCAGAACCAATGTTGAGGACTCCCAAGACAACTCCCTCTTGACTCCGTATCTCTATACTGTCCCCTCTGCTAGGACTGCCCTGTCATTGGGATATCACATACTCGGGGATGGTAATGGTGGACCGAGTTTACACGATAATATTCGATGAATATGACAATGTCAAGCTGTTTCTTGATCAGTTTGCGCAACAATCCTCGCAATACCCAAGTCCATGGATTAATCTGGAGGACAATATAGGGTCGACTAGAAATGTTTGCCATTGTTGTTTCTGGTGCCAAGATCAACAACCGGCAAATATTTCAGTTTTATTCTCTTTCAATTTCTTTCTTAACAGTTGAACAGTTAATAACTGAATTGCTAAGGACATTTCAAAGTCAACCAAATTACCACCGACTGCATACATAAGGTTTGACTGAGTAAGGACGCTGATTTCTTCCACTATTTGAAGAGCAATAGTGGACTAGGTGGCTATTATGACAATCTATCAATTTTATGATCATTATTGAACCTTCTATTTTATTCCCAATTCCCTCATTAATCAGTTTAAATCATACCACCACGACTTTAACATATTCCCACAGCATTACTCAAAATTATTAATCCAATGAAATTACCACCAAGCTACTGTTAGCAATGAGAGATATGAGAGTTTTGTCAGCAAGATTGAAGTCCATGAATTAAATGGATATTGTCAACACAGATAGAAAATCGTTCTTCAGTTTGGAGGAATGGTATTTCCCAGGGTTCAGTAGTTGGGGCATTCCTTTTCTTGTTATATATTTATGACCTAGACTGGGCGTGCCAAGAAGAATTTCAAATTTTGCTGATCACAAAAGACTTGGAAGTACTGCATAGCTGCGAGGAGCGCAGTGATAGTGTCCAAAAGGACAGAGACAGGCTTTGGGATGAACAAACAAGTGGTAGATGAAATTTAATTTAGTCATATGTTTGGATAAAGGAATAAAGATAGGCAATATAACTGAAGGGTAGAATTCTCAAAGGCATGTAGTATCAGGGAAGGTTGACTGTATACATGGATAAATTGTTAAGGTTGCAGGGAATGATTTGATTCAACTTATTGTCATGTGTACATAAGTACAATGAAAAGCTTTGTTTGCGAGCAGTACAAGCAGATCAAAGTAACCAAGCACATACAGATCATAGAGTGAAAAATACTTGGACAGAGTAAGGCATACAGGTTACACTGCACAGGATGCGCGTGAGGCAAGATCAACATTAACAAGATCAGCATTATTTGAAGTTAGACAGTCCATTCATCAGTCTAATAACAGCAGGGAAGAAACTATTCTTGAACCTGTTGGTGTGTGTGTACAAGCTTCTGTACTTCTGCCCGACGTAAGAGGTTGTAGGAGATCATTATCGGGGTGGATGGGTCTTTGGTTATGTTGGTAGCCTTTCCGTGACTACAAAAATGTAAATAGAGTCCGTGGATAGGAGGCTGGCTTCCGTGATGGTCTGGGCTGTGCACACAATCTTCTGCAGTTTCTTATAGTCCTGGTCAGAGCAGTTGCCTTACCAGGCCATTATGCGCCCGGAGAGTATGCTTTCTATGGTGCATCTGTAAAGGTTGGTTAGGGTCCTTATGGACATGCCAAGTGTCCTGAGCCACCTTATGAAGAAGAGGTGTTGTTGTGCCTTTTTGACCATCACATCCACGTGGGAGGTTCAGGACAATTTGTCAGTTATCGTCACTCTGACGAACTTGACACACTCAATCCTCTCAACTTCGCTCCATTGATGTAGATGAGGAGGTGCTCTCCTCCTTTCTTTCTGAAGTCAATGATCAGTTCTTTAGCTTTGCCAACATTGAGACAGAGATTGTTATCATTGTACCATATCACAAAGTCCTCTATCTTTTTTCCGTGTTCTGACTTATCATTGTTTCAGATCCGTCCTACCACGGTGGTGTCATCAGCAAACTTGTAGATGGCGGTCGTTTGGAATTTGGCAACACAGTCGAGGGAGTACAGTAGGGGGCTGAGAATGCACTCTTCGGGGGCTCCAGTATTGACTGTTATTGTGGAGAAAATGCAGAGAATGTTGCATGTTGAGAAAATGATTCAGAACACACATGGGATTTTGGGATTTTATAAACAGAGGCAGTGTGTCCAAAATTAAGGAAGTTGTTATAAACATTTTAAAATCACAATTTCAGCCTCAATGGGAGTGTGGTGTCCAATCTTGGATATTACATTTTAGGAGGAATGTGAAGCTGCTGTAAAGATTCACAAGAATAGCTTCAAGGATAAGTAAGCTCAATTATGTAGATATAAGGA
Organism: Rhincodon typus; assembly: GCF_021869965.1. Taxonomy (NCBI): domain Eukaryota; kingdom Metazoa; phylum Chordata; class Chondrichthyes; order Orectolobiformes; family Rhincodontidae; genus Rhincodon; species Rhincodon typus. The sequence goes on from NC_063354.1 coordinate 29,252,657, forward strand.
AGAATCTGAGCTTTTTGTCACTCGAAAATTTTGAGAGAAGATTTAATGGAGATGTTCAAATTCACAAGGGGTTGAGGCACAGTCAATAGGGAGAAAACTGGAGGACAGAGATACAACGTGGAAACAAAATATAAAAGCTGACATGAAGGAAACATTTTTTTAAAGCAGCACGTGGTAAGGTTCTGGAATATACTTCCCACCAATGTGGTGGAGGCAGATTCAATCATGGCTTTTACAAGAGAATTGGATAATTATTTGAAGAGGGAAAAAAGGCAAGGAGAAAGGGTAAGGAAGTGAGACCAGTTGAATTGTTCTTAGAGACATGGCATGGACATGACAGGTAGAATGGCCCTCCACTGTGCTCTAACCATTCTAAACTTTTCTGTGATCTCTGATCTCTCCGGCTCGCAGCTGAAAGTTTTCAGGGATTTGCAACATAACCTTGAACTTGGTGGCTGTGTGGCTATTTTCTCATCTCATCTTCACGGCACTGAAAGTGGGAATAGGGTTTGAAAAAGCTATTTTACAACTTCATCAGTTTAATGATACCAGATCAAAAAGGTCCAATTTCAATAGATGTTAGAGGAAACTGCTAGCTCCTCAGCACAGCAAAAAAATGTCGAAGCTGGAATGATAAGAAAGAAACCACATAATAGTAAAAGAGAGTCAAGCTTCACGAGAGTATTCTGCTCACACTCAAGTCTCACAAAACCACTGAACACTTACCAACTGTTGTTTCCTCTGCTTAACAGGGACGTATGGAATGTATTCCTCTTCTTCTTCCTCATCCTCTGGGAGTGCGCGCTGTAATACAAGATAGCACATTACAGGATAGACAAAACAGTTACTCCTGCACCACGGACTGCCTTTAGTGAAATGTTAGAGGATTGAAGTAAATCCTTTCCTTCTGTCCACCTGAGTTCTGAGGAACCATCAACACAACATATACAACAAGTTGCCCTTCTGAATTTTGACTGTACCTTGTGAAAGTGTTGGGAGTTTAAAGACAGCAGGGTACAGCATTGTCATTGGCACTTACGGAGATCTCACTTGTACTTCCAGCAATTCGAAGGAATGAACCAAAGGAACACAGTTTAACAATTGAGCTCTTCAAACCTATTCCACCATTCAGCAGACCAGGACTGATCCGTACATCAACTTCATTTATCTGTGTTTTTTCTCCTTGATATTCCTTTATATTCTTCCTAATGAAACAGAGCTACCAATCTCAGTCTTAAAATCTCCAGTGAACCTCACCACCTACACAGCATTTTTTAGATTTCAGCAACTCCCTGGATTTAAAAATAGTACACGGTGAATTTACTATTGAAGGCCTGGTTGTACTTTTCAGGTTATGCCCCTTTCTTCTACACTCCCCAGTAGGAAAAAAAAATTGTCTACATTCACTCATTCAGCTTCAGATAGTACACTGAAGCGGGATGGAGCCAGTGATTATGTAATGGAATGTGATAGGAAGTGAAGACAATGTTATCAATCTTCCACATATTTTTCTGCTCATCCAAGTCAAATGTCAGTTTAACTGCCTGACAAATCAGAAGCTGTAGAGAAATCAAGTGAAATAGTGATGAAATAGTGCCAGGTGCTTTTGCACGTATGGAAACTGACATCTTTCTGTTTTATATTCTCAAGGAGGAGCTATAGATGAGAAATAGAACAACTGCATCTCACTGTTGCTCACTCTTTGCATCTGAGGAAATATTAGATCTAACTCTTAGTTCCAATGTATCCTAAAAGTTAGTGGGATCAGGGGTCAATTAAACCTATCAAAACTGAGATGGATAGTTTTTTATATAGGCAAGTGTATCAAAAAGGACGGAACCAAAATTTATTAACGAACGTGAGATATAGATCAACAATGATGTCATTAAGTAAACAAACAGACACGAGGTCCGAATTGCCTTATTCTATTGCAAGATCTACAGTAAGTTTCCAAAAGTCGATAAAATTTGGAATAGTGTTTTAATCTAGTAACATTACTTGAATATGTGCATTTCAACATTGGTTGTAACTCGATGAATAATTTCACTGCTCAATAAGAAAGGCACTGGTTAAAATCCCACTGCAGAAAAGAACACAAAATCTAGCCCGGAACAACAGAGGCAGCCCCAACCTGTTGGACAATTAGTAATGGAAGAACACGATTCTGTCAGAGAGTCAGTATTGAGGAAGTGCTGCCCTGACAGAGGATATGTGCTGAGGTAACTGCTGCACAGTCAAAAAGTCAGTACTGAGAAAGTGCCGCATTATTGGAGGATACATGTTATAGAGCCAGAGTCATACAGCATGGAAACAGGCCCTTCGGTCCAACTTGTCCATATCGACCAGCTTTCCCAAACTAAACTAGTCCCATTTCCGAAGAAGGGTCCAGGCCCGAAACGTCAGCCTTCCTGCTCCTCTGATGCTGCTTGGCCTGCTGTGTTCATCCAGCTCTACACCTTGTTATCTCAGATTCTCCAGCATCTGCAGTTCCTACTATCTCTCGTCCCATTTGCCTGTGTTTGGCCCAAAAAACCCTCAGAGTCAGGATAGAACTGTCCGAAAAGCTTTTACAGAAAGAGCACCACAAGATAGGAGAGTCAGACTTGAGACATCACACCACTGATAGAGGGTGTGTACTACGGGAGTGCTGCAATTGTTAGGAATTCAATACTTAAGGAGTAGTGTCCAGACTAAGGGAACACTGCACTGTCAGACTATTAGTACTCGGGGAGCACTACATAGTTGAAGAATCAACACTGAGGGACTACTTTCACCGTTGAAGAGTCACGACTTTGGAGGGATATGGGCCAAGTTTAGATTGGGATTATGGTCGGCATAGACTGGTTGGTTCGAAATGTTTGTTTCCGTACTGTCTGACTCTATGACTGAGAAAGAGCAGCAATGTCGTATATATCACTTCTTCGACATGGTTTATTTCTCTGCCGGATGTCAGTAATCTGAACACTCGTGGGAACAACTTTCCCGGTTTCTAACCAATATTTAATCCTCAAACGTCACAGGCTGATCTTCCAGGTAAATTATCAACATTTCCATATTCTTTACGGGATATACTATGCGCATATTCAGCAACCGCATTTCACAGATTTCAATGGCTGATCAAGCGTTTGGAGAAACTCGAAGGTGGTGAAGGCCTTATGGACATTCTCCCTCACACACATACACATTCTCTGAACCTTTCGAAAAACCCGGGCCCTTTTTCGCTTTTTTTTTTACCTTCGCTGTTCCACTTTGAGGTTCCATTGCACCCTTGCAACTACTAGTTCCGGTCTGTCCGCTAACTCCGAGTGTCGTTTCCGGTCCGAGCGCCGTCTGTTCGAGAGACAGACCGGGGCCTGGTCGCTGGGTCCGGGTCCGGTTGGCAAGCGCCAAGTGGCGGGCTTTCGAACAGTGACCCAGGCAATAGGTTACGGAAAAGCAAATAACGAGGTGACATGTAGAAAGGAAATTATTGCGAAATAAAAAGGACATAATATTCCACTTGAAAAACGATATTGAACAAAAAGCAAAGATGCCATACTTTATGACAAAGATAAACTTTACAGCCCCCGTCCTTCTCGAAACGTTTGGTGGAATAGAAAAAACACACACATGACGACCATTCAAGTCTGTGCTGCTGTCTCTCCGAATGAGCGATCATCCAGGCCCACGGTGATTCTTCCACGTTCAACAGCGCAGCATGTGTACTGAATAAATTTAAGAAAGAAATTATCATGTTTCAAATTAGAGAGGAGTGGAACATGTACAGCTTTGGAGCCTTTTCTTCTTCAGATTCCTTTTTCTAAAAAAAAGAAAACAAGACTAGAATTGGTTTGCTCAGTAACCATCACAGAATCCCAAAGTCTCTTCCAACCAAGTTTTCCAACAATAAAGGGTAATGAACCCCATGTCTTATCTCCCCAAAAGCTTTGCTTGCCTGTTTTTCCAAAGTCATTTGACTTTCTGTAATAAACAGGTGGAACACAGCCAACATAATTGTTTTTACCTCATTCCTTGGGAAAATCCAGTTTAATTCAGAAAGTGTGTAAAGATCCAGGTTCAAGTACTATCCACTTGGATTTGTGTCATAACACTGAGAAACATCATTATTGAGCTTCAAAAGGACATGGGCAAATTGGTTGAATGAACAGAAGTGATTGGAGATGAAGTTCAATGCAAAGAAGTGATTCATTTGGTAGTGTTACAAATAAATCAGGAGGAATGCATTAGTAATCAAACTCCATTACTTCCCAAGTTGCACCATTACAAAAATGTTTTAATTAAATATGTGGTCCCAATCGTGTGAAAACATGGAGATAGCACAAAGTCTATGCTAAAGTCAAAGGTTGAGAGATCAGTTAATAAAGCATGCAGTATTGTGGGCTTTATTCGTGGTGACATAGAATATAATCACAAGGAAGTCATGTTGAACTTATATAAGACACTGGTTCACGAGTTTATCCTCAGTTGGAGTATCACGTCAAGTTCTTGGTGCAACATTTTAGCAAGGGTGTGAAGGCATTGGAAGATACAGAAAAGGTTCATAACAATGCTTCCAAAGATGAGGAACCTCAGTTATCAAGATAGATCAGAGAAATTTGGACTCATAAGATTGAAAAGAGATATTTAGAGCTATTCAAAATCATGAGGGGGTCTGGAAAGAGTTGATAGGTAGAAACTATTCCCACTCATGAAAGGATTAAGAACAAGGAGTCATAGATTTAGAATTGGCAAAAGAAGCAGAAGTGTTAAGAGAACAAACCGTTTCACAAAACAAGCGGTTAAGTTCAAGAATGCTGTGTCTGAGATTGTGTTGGAGCTGAGTTCAACGGAAGCATTCAAATGGTATTAGGTTGTTATCTGAAAAAGAAGAGTGTACAGGGTTACACAAAGAAAAGGCAGGACAGTGGAACTAAGTACATTTCACATTCTGAAAATCCGTGCAGTAACATTGGACTAAATAGCCTCCTTCTGCACTGTAACAGTTCTGTCATTCTGAAAACAATGTTCACACCTTTTCTGTGTCACTCAGGATAAAATTTCCATTTAGAAAGTTGTTCTTCAGGTGAAGTGCTCCAATCTGTGCCTGATCCTGTTGGTCTCAATTGGTGTGAGATAGGGTAGCGTAGAATATGCATTCAGAAACAGCCATTCACCTCAAACAATTCTTCCTGGTTTTTATGCTCCACTCAAGCATCTTTCATCCTCATCATGTCACACTATCACCATATTGTTCTATTTCCTTCTTCCGCATGTTCTACCCAGTTTCTCCTCAAGTGTTTCTAATCAACGTGCCTCAACTACTCCCTATGTCCTACGGAGTTTTATGTCATGACTATGATGTGGGTAAAGAATTCATTCTGAATTCCTTATTGGATTTATCAATATTTTATCTTGATGTCCTCTAGTTCTGTTCTCCACCAGAAGAAGAACCCTTCTCTTTGTCTGTCCTATCAAGTCCCTTTGTTATTTTAAAAATCTCAATCAGAAGCAAAAAGCTACAAAGTGATTCCAAAATTCATTTTTACCACACATTAACTCATTTTGTTTATGGGTTCTTTTCCTGATGAATCCCATCAGGAACCATGGCCTCTTAAACATTTATTATTGACACACAAGAACATTGAAGTTATAATTTAAACAACATCTTGCATTTACACGCAAATTTAAATTGCCTTAACAATAGTGTACTAAAATGTCTGAATTCCTAAAATGCATAAATCTTTGGAAATCAATGTTTCCCTCAAAATTTCCCCAAATTGAAAGGTTAATCCCAATGTCTGAACTTGGCTCTGGAAAATTCCATATATTCTGGAGTTGCATGAGCTTCTCTTGCAGCCAAATTCACTGGCTCAATGGCAAAGTATAAATATGCATTGAAAAAAAGTGAAAATTCCAGGTAAAGGGAAAGGCAAGTGGAAGGGGGCAAGTGGTCAGTGGGTTTAAATAGTTTGAGGAATCATTGGAAATGAGTATGTTAGCAGTCCGAGTTGTGGAGAACAAAGAAATGAGATGGAGCTAATGAAGTGGGATGGGAGACAGTCAGTCTGTAAGAATGGTTGAGATTCAGCAGGGTTGAAAGATCTGAGTGATCAAGGAAGGGAAAAGTCCCAAGTGAAACAGGGGGTTGAGAACATTGTTTTGAAGCTATGTGTCTTTCATCTTGAAGTCTGTTATATGCACAGTTGAATCAAATCCACTCTGCCATTCACTATGGTAAATGATGAATCCGCAGCACAGTCATCATGATGACAGATGCATGAAATAGATTTGATTTCACCAAACCCGTTTTAGTTTGGGATCTAAAGGACAATCCAGAGACCTAATCTGATCAGAAATCTGGAGACACAAGTTCACATAATTAAGTAAATTGATAATGATAATGATGAAACTACTGGATTATCAGAAATGCCCATCTCATTCACTAATGTCCTTTAGGGAAAGAAATTTGCTGTCCTGACCTGGTCTACATGTGAATCAAGACCCACAGCAAAGTAGTTGACCCTTAACTGCTGTCTGAAATGGCCTAACAAGGTCAGTGAAGGGAACTGATTGATGCGATCTCCATGGATTTCCAAAAGATTTTTGATAAGGTGCCACATCAAAGATTGCAACCCATGATGACAGCATTCAGCGTAATGGGTAAAATATTAGTATGGATAAGTCTTTGTGAGCTAACAGGAAGAGAGAAGTGGGATGATGGTCTTTTTTCAGGGTGGTAAGCTGTAACTATAGCAGTATTATGGGAATTGGTACTGGTTCCTTGCCTATTATATATAATTAATGATTTGCATAAGAGGTCTGAATGTATGATAGCTAAATTTGCTGATGACACCAAGATAGGTAGGAATGTCAGTTTTCCAGTGAAAATTGAAAGACTGTAAAGGGAAATACGTTAAGTGATTGGGAATAAAGTTGGCAGATGGAGAATAACGTGGATAAATGTAAACTTTTCTATTTTGGTAGGAGAAATATAAAAGAAGAACCTTACTTATATGGTCAAAGATTGCAGCGATTGGTGGTAAAGAGGGATCTGAGCATTCTGGTACATGAATCACAAAGCTATCCTTGATTAGGAAGGTAAATGGATGTTATTGTTTATGGCAAGGGAAATGGAATATTAAAGTAGGGAAATTTTATTGCAGCTGCAGAAGGCATTAGTAAGACCACATCTGGAGTACAATTTTGCTCTCCTTTTTTGAATAAAAAGATATAATAGTTTTAGAAATAGTTCAGAGAAGGTTCACCTCCGGAAATGACGGGTTTATCTTATGAAGAAAGGTTGAACAGAGTAACCTATTTCCATTTGAGTACAAAAGAATAAAAGGGGATAATTAATTAAACGTATAAGATCTTGAGGGGCTGGAGGAACACAGCAGGCCAGGCAGCATCAGAGGAGCAGGAAAGCTGACGTTTCGGATTCAGCAGTGTCCACAATCCTTTCTCAATGAGAAAGATGCAAGCATGCACAAACTCTTTTTGCCTGCTTAGAAAATGGTCCTGTGTGTGAATATGCATAACTTTGAGAACATGCAAATGAATGCCCTGTGAGCCCAGCTGATAATCTGAAATTGCTTTCATGTAATTCTTAGCACAATCAAAAGTATTTAGTAAATATAGTCCAAAAGTAGAAGCACCTCTAATACTGGATCTGATATTCTGAGTTTTGTACTCAGAGCCTGGTAGACCATATTGGGCATGCTGCCTACTGTAGACACAGAAACATGTTATTTGATATAGTCTGCCTGTCATTAAGCATATGCCTAATACCTGGCATCATCCTAGCACTGAAACTCAAGTACCCCATCACTTATTTGTGTGGTTGGCAGGATGTCTTTATGGCCTGATGGTAGAATCCTTTTAGCAGAGAACACTAGAAGTAAAAGTAAACTAAAAGTAAACTTCAAAAAAGTAGCAGCAGGGGTTCCATTGATCAGAAACAGAACTGGACCAGCCACATAAATATTGTGGCAACAAGAGCAAGTCAAAGGTTAGGAATTCTGTGGTAGATCACCTCCTATATCCCCAAAACCTATCTACCATCTATATGGCACAAGTCAGGAGTACTTTCATATTTTCCACTTGCCTGGATGAATGCAGCTTCAAGTATACACAAGAAGCTTGACACCATCCAGGACAAAGCAGCCCACTTGATTGGCATCCCAACCACCACATTCAACATTCCCTCCCTTCACCACCTATTACAAGATGCACTGCATTTAGGCTCCTTTGACAACAACCTTAAGTTGAAAGATCAGCACTACAGTCCTCATAAAGCTAGATAAAAAGATACCTAGGTACAAAATCTTTAGGTATAAATTAGAAAAATAAAGAAGGATAAGTGAAGCAGTTGCATGGCAAAATCACCACCTGCATGTTCCCATCCAAGTCACACAACATCCTGACTTGAAACTGTATTAGTCTTCCTTCACTGTCGCTAGCTAAAAATAATGGAACTCCCTTGCAGCAGTATGGGAGTTCCTACACTATAAGGACTGCAGCGGTTTAAAAAGGCAGCTCACCAAAGTCTTGTTGAGAGTGAACTTAGCATTAGTTTTTCAGATGGCGATATAAAACTTATCTGTTTCACCTAACCAGCTATGTTATACATGATTAGTGTAGTTTAGAATATTTGAATGGGTTAATGAGTCTAAAAAGATGATAATTTAACAGGGTACAGTTAGTCGATCAAGAGGAAGTTGAAATCATTTTGGACAGAGGAGACAAGCCGCATAGCCAAGGGTACAAAGGTCGGACTTTAGATACTATCACGAGCGGGAGCCTACAGCCCAACACTCGAATGAGGAACCTTGAGTCAGGATGACAGAACCAACCAGTCTGAGACTGACCAACTTGGCTAGAGACAGATAATATTGTGTGAGAATTGTGATGTTTGCATGTTCTCTGTAAGTGGTTTGATATGTGATTTATTGATAAAACATATTGTACTCACTATTGGTGTCTTGCTCTATTAGTTATATTTTATTAGTTATATTGTATTTGCTCCTGTTACCTTGTAGACTCTTGACGCCGTTGGCCAGGAGTCCCAGATCCATTCCCAGGGAAATAGCGATGGCAACAAATACTGACGTAGCTCGCATCCCATGAACAAAGTTTAAAAATGATGGCTTGGCTCACCTGTTGTTCACATTTTTGAGGATCTTCCCACCTTGCAGGGTAATCTGAGCTCGTTCGGGCACTTTTCAGGCCCCAACATGGTGGCCATAGCCCCTTTTATGAGTCTGTGATATATACCGAAGGATAGGCTATATCTAAATTATCCTGCATGATAATAGCTACTCTGGTCACTTTAAATCATGCAAACTGATGATACATCATCGCAGAGATCAGATATCGGCGGAGAGGTGGGAGGCAGGGGGTTTTCTGCCGGAGGTGGCAGGAGAATGTAAGGAGGGAGCGGGAATTTCTATTGCTGGGGAAATGGAGAATCTACTGGGTCAGGGAATGTCTCTATCAGACATATGGGGATCCCTATGATGGAAAGACAAGACTATAGAGGGGCGTTTCACTGGAGGATAGGGAGCACCGACTGGAAGGGAGGGGAAGTCTCTACCTGCCGACACTTGTACAGTCTCTATCGTAGGGACGGGGAACTTTATGGGTTCAGGGGATTTTTTTAAACTGCTGTGATAATTACTAACAGGCAGGCTTTAGGACCCTGTAGCAGTGAGTGACGGGGCGTTTGACTGAATTCTCTCTCTCGGTTTCTGGACAGTTGCGTGTGTGACCGGCTTCGACTGATGATGGTGTCGTCCAGGACAGTGACAATCGTGACTCTCTCTGTCGCCTTGGGTTTATTCTTTGTCTTCATGGGAACCATCAAACTGACGCCAAGACTGAGCAGAGATGCTTACAGCGAGATGGTAAGCAGGTGTCTAACAGACACACTGTAGCAGCAGTATTACTAAGCACTGAAGACATAGAACAACAGCGTCTGAATTAGACACAGGGCCTGTACCAACCAGTTTCTAGAAACTACTTCAGTACGAACACAACAAAAGAGACAGCAGGCAGGAGTAACAGGGAGCTAACACTACTCGGGGTTCACATGAAGTCTCGTTACTTTACAAAAGGAATTATTCATTTCAGACAGGGAACAGAACAATAAACACATTTTAAAAAATGCCCACATAAATAACAAAAGCTAATATTTATGTAGCCCCTTAATTATAATAAAACCCCCCACGGTGATTCACAGGAACATTTAAAGCAATATTTGACACTGAGCACATATCATGGGAAGTCATCAAAAGATTGTTCAAATGATGAGCTTTAAAAGGTATAAGGGTGATAGCCATGGGGAGGTTTTGAATTCTAGACCTTGCGGCCTAGGCAGCTGGAGACACGGGCACCAATTGAGAGTCATGGGCACCGCATGACAATCAGGCAGGTTCAAGAGGCCAGCAAGGTTGGAAAGTTGTATGGCTATAGGTAAGGAGATAAAGAGAAACAAGGTTGTTGAGGGATTTGAAAATATGGGTGGGAATTTTAAACCCAGGATGTTGTTTAACTGTGAGCCGATGTAGGTCATCAACACAGGGTTCCTAACAGAATGGAGTTGGTAGTAGTCAAGAGTTTTGAATGGTATCAAATTTATTTTCTGAAGAAGGGTCTAGGCCCGAAACGTCAGCTGTCCTGCTCCTCTGATGCTGCTTGGCCTGCTGTGTTCATCCAGCTCTACACCTTGTTGTATCAAATTTATGAAGACTGGAATGTGAGATACCTGCTGGGAATTCTTTGGAATAGTTGATGTTACAGGCAATGAAGCCATGAATGAGGATTTTAACAAATAGGTAGGAGAGTGGGTCAGGTGATATCATAAGGTGGAATCGTATGGTCTTAGAGAAATGATGTAGATATGTGGTAGTAAGCTCACCTTGGGCTCCAAATAACAGCAAGTTCAGAAACATTCTTGTTCAATTTCAAACAGTTGCCAGCGAATAAAGACAGAAAACAATGGCTTCAGTCTACTGGATGTTGAATGATCAGTGTGATTAATTTAGCAAAAGAGGAGGAATCAAGAGAGGGGTTGGTGGAATGGAGGCTATCGTTACCATATGTGAAAAATAATGCTGTGCCTTTGGATGATGTTGCTGATAGGTAGCCATGTAGATAACAAAAAGAGAGGTATGCATTGACTACATTGTTGGGAAATGAATATCATGAATACATTGTTGGGAAATACCAGAAGTAAAAGCTAAAATAAGACATTTTAAAAGATGCTCTGGCTACAATTTGCTGGATAAGATTCGACCCAGATGAAAGAAGTCCAACCCAGCTGGACAACAGTGGAGAGGTGTTATAGAGGGGTGATATTACCATGTCAAGGGTGCAGATAGGTCAAGAAGGGACAAGGAGAGAAAGTCGACCTTGGACACAGACATATAGCAACAGTGGAGGAGTTGAAAGAGGTGATGGTGAGATAGAGTTGGGCTATTTGTAATTTTGATCAAAGCTCTTTCAATATTCTGGATTGGAGGTATTCAAACCTGGAGTTCTGATAAGATGGGAATGGATTTGGGAGCAACATATTCAAGGAGGCTGGAGCTGAAAAGGGAGATGGAAGAGTGATGGTATGAGGATGATGAGATCAGAGGTTGTTTTCTTTTAAGGAGAGGAATTTTAGAATTTATTGCCCATCCCTAAAAGTCCTTGAGAAGGTAATGGTTTGCTGCTTTCCTAAACTGCTGCAGTCCATTTGGCGTAGGTAGATCCATAATGCTGTTAGAGAGAGAGTTCCATGATTTTAATCCAGCCATGCTGATGGTTCGACGATATAATTCCAGATCAGGTTGGTGAGTGGCTTGGAGGGGAATTTGCAGTTGGTGGTGTTCCCCTGTATCTCCTATCCTTGTCCATCTAAATGGTAATGGTCATGGGTTTGGAAAGTGCTGTCTGTGAGCCATGGTGAATTTCTGCAGTGCATTGTGTTAATGCTAACACTTAGTATCAGTTGTGGAGAGAGTGAATGTTTGTGGTGCCAATCAAATGGACTGCTATTCCTGAATGGTGTCAAGCTTCCTGAGTGTTGTTGGAGCTACATTCATGCAAACAAGTAGAGATTATTCCATCATAGTCCTGACTTGTGCGTTGTAGATAGCGGACAGGCTTTGGGAAGTTAGAAGGTGAGTTACTTGCTGCAAAATTCCTAGTCTCTGACCTACTCTTATTGCACATTGTTTATTTGGTTGGTCCAGTTCAGTTTCTGGTTAATGGTAACCCCTGAGACATTGATAGTGCAATGGTGATGCCCTTGAATGTCAAAGAGCAATGCTTAGATTCTCTCTTATTAAAGATGATCATTACCTGGCACTTGTATGACTTGCACGTTACCTGCCTCTTGCTAGCCGTAGCCTGGGTGTTTTCCAGGTCTTGCTGAATTTGTACATGGACTACTTCAGTATCTGAGGAGTCACAAATGGTGCTGAAATTTGTGCAATCAGTGAACATCCCCACTTCTGGAAGGAGGATCATTAGTTAAGCAACTAATAACTGATTTGAAGGCAAGATGGACAACACCATCTGAACTGAGAAAATTTAGCTAACAGGAGAATCCAGGAGAGGAAGTGATGTGGTCAGTAGTCTAATGTGAAAAGGATCAAGGGGTCAGGATGTGGGTCTCATTGACATGATTAGTCCAGAGAGGACATGAGGAGGACAGGAGAGAAGCTCAAGAAATATGCAAGTTCAGGGCTTGGATAGATGGAAACCTCAGAAGATTTGGTGCAGTAGGCTACTGGAAAGGAATGACATGGCAGGGCCAGTTGATTAGATTGTCCAGACTTTAATGACAAAGATGCCCACAAATGAGTCAATAAGGACTTTTGCCATCACATTTCCAAGTGCAATTAGGGATGGGTATCAAATGAGCGTCTTGCCACCAACACCCACATCCTGTGAAAGTATTTTAAAAATCTGACACACCGCTCCTCCTCAAAGTGTCATTGGTTGTGTCTCATCTCACTGTACAGGGTATACACAGAGAGACCATTTCCAGTCGGTCTTAAATGAGCAGCTTCACTGTTGAGTTTTCACAGTGATTTCAGTCAAAAGATACAGAGAGGGAAAGAAGCACATCTTTATTTACATTGAATTATTATGATCTGGAAATATGCTGCCGGAAAGGGCAGTGAAAACAGTAACATTCAGTAATAACTTTCAAAAGGAAACAGTTCAGTACTTCAGACAGAAAAAAAAGGGCAGGACTGCAGGGAGAGAGTGAGATTAATTGGATTGCCAGCACAAGCGTGATGAGCCCAGTAACCTCCTGTTGCATTGCAAAATTATAGCAAATCTTCCTCAAAATTACATTGGGATTTTTAAAGCTACTAATGCCATCAATTTTCCACCATTTTATTTTCAGAAAAGAGCTTATAAGGAATATGCCAAGGCCCTGCCAGTGTTAAAGAAGATGGGTATCACGTCAGTCCTGCTGCGAAAATTAATTGGCACGCTGGAGTTGTTGTGTGGCATTGTGATGATACTGGTACCTGGGAGGCCCAAGGACGTGGCTAACTTTGTACTGCTTCTGGTCATGCTCGCTGTGCTCTTCTTTCACCAGCTGGTGGGTGATCCACTAAAGCGCTACGCCCATGCGCTTGTCTTTGGGATCCTGCTGACCTGCCGGCTGCTGATCATTAGGCAGGGAGACGACAAGGAGATGGTTCCACGAGTCATGATGAAGGAGGTGCAGGCTGGCAGAGATACCAAGACTGAGACTGAACAAGACAACGGGAAACTTAAAACCTCCTAACTTGGCTCATACAGATAGCATTGGAGCTCAGGCAGCAGGCAATTTCTGCCCGGAATCTTACAGGACTTTTGTATCACACTCCATTTAGCTGGAAGTGAATGATTAACAATTCTTGAAGATCTGATGACAAAATCTCAGAGAACTTACAGGACCTCTCCACTGAGACTGACAAGAATTCCATTTGATCCCAATCAATATTCTTCAGTATAAAATCCTCATGTCCTCAGTCTGTACCTACCTGTGTTCTATATTAATGAAAAACATATCAGCTAAGAGGGATCATTCACAGTTGAAAATGAGACATCAAATTCACTTCATGGAGGGAGGGAGGGAGTGACAACCTCCAAATAAAGAGAGAGTTTCACTAACAGTGAAGTTCCAACTTCGAACTGCGCTCCCAAAGGTGACATTCTCTGGAAGACTCATTCCCACACATGCCAATGAAATGAGACCAAACTTTCCCCAGGGTCTGACTCCTTCTTCTTGTAGACAAAACTTTTTCGTGATTGAGTCATTGTAGGAACTGGAGATGGTTTTTCTTCAAATATGAGATATAAACTGAGATCATCGAGACCAACTGTTCAGTACATGGCAGCAATAGTGATGGGCAGCTGGAGATTACTTCGTGGGAGCTGGATGGATTTCAGCTACAATTTCCACTCCTCCATTATCTCTCTCTCCCCATCACCTACCTCCATATCAGCCCGCTCTTCCTCCTCATTATTTCGTCTTTCTCCCTATCACCTTTCTCTTGGTGTTTCTTCCCTGTCTTTTCCCTTTTATTTTCCTCACTTTCTTGTTACTTCCCCCTTTCTCTATTAACACACTCAATCTTCTTGCCAAAAACATTTTTTTTTCACTGTTCAGTTATTTGGTATGATGGGTGTTTTATTTAAAATGTATGGCAGGGAAGAGCAGTGAGCAGAGTGACACCTTTTTCCCACTAGGAGGAATTGCTGACTTGGATTGTGGCTGCTTTAAACAACATGAGGATGATGAGGACAATTGGATGTCAGGATTGAATGGACTATAGCCTTAAAATAAAAAGAACAGACCCAGATTAACCAAATGAGAGTTTATCCAAATTCTAGATTATAAGACTGAGTCCATTGTCAACACTATTGGCTTCAGTGAGTCAGTGCATGTTATCATATTTTATTTGACATGTTTTGTTAATTACTGTCACTTAGAAACATAATTTCTGAAAAATTAAACAAAAATGTTGAAAAATAAGCAGACACACTATCAGAATCTCTCCTGCCTCACTTTATGTCAGTACTGCCTTTCTCAAAACTCAACAGAAAGATTCTCCTCTCCTGAAGCTGCTGTCACTGGAATATATATGTTTCCTCCTCTCTGCGGATGCTGACTGTCACTGGTTGGATGCTGGTCCACTCTTCTCCTGAAGGTGCTGATTCCAACTGGATGGCGGTCCCCTCCTCTCCTGAGGTTGCTGACTCCAATTGAAATAGAGGTGTCCTACCTGCCTGCAGGTGCTGACCGTCAATAGGATGCAAGTCCATTGATATTGGAAGTGTTCTATCTCTCACTTCTGACCGTTATCATGTCACTGTTTGCCATAGATATTGGTAGTAAAAGTATAAGATAGTCTCATTATGTTATGTACGTAAGGTTAGGATTCGGTTTACATTTCATATGGTTAAAGCTTTTACTTGAATTTCACTACTAGGCAGCTGTAGATTTTTACTGTAACTGCATCTAATGGAATTGGGAAAGTTCATTAGCAG
This sequence comes from Rhincodon typus, assembly GCF_021869965.1. Taxonomy (NCBI): domain Eukaryota; kingdom Metazoa; phylum Chordata; class Chondrichthyes; order Orectolobiformes; family Rhincodontidae; genus Rhincodon; species Rhincodon typus. The sequence goes on from NC_063354.1 coordinate 29,268,176, forward strand.
GATGCTTTGGAATTTAATGCGCCAAAGTACAATCCAAATGACTTTGCTGTTAGATTTTGCTAAAATGCACATCTTTATTCATTTTTTGTGAAGTTAGATAGCTGAGACAGTCCTGAGATACAAAGTGGGACAGTGGAACCCGGGATATCAATTTAAATCCCAGGTGATAGCCAAGTTGTCTTTTTTTTTCAAGAAAATATACCTTCTTCTGTACAATAACACTTGTCTTGCCAAAGTGAATCAACAATGATGGTGAGAAATAAACTATAAAATTCTGAAGTTTTTTGCATAGGGTCAGGTTCAGCAAAGTTGCAACCCTATCTGGGGCAATGCAGTAATATTGTTCATTTCTCTGTGTATCTACTGGTCAAATGCATTGTGCATGTCTGGTCTTGGTTAAGTACAATAAACAGAGTATGTTGAAAACCATTTGGATATTGGAATCAAACTATTTACAACAGGAAGAGATCATTTGGCCCATCAAACCTGATCTGCTGACATTCAGTTAGATCACAACTGCTGATTTGTTTATTAACTCCATCCACCTACCTTACTTTGATATTCCTTAAAATACTCTTATCTGACAAAAATCTACGATCACAGTTTTGAGATTTTTAGGTAATTCAAAGCCCAGCTTCAAGAACGTTTTGGGGAGAGCTCCAGAATTCCAAGAGTTTTCGAATCATAGAATGGTTATAGCACAGAAGGAGACCATCTGACATGTCATGCCTATGATGGCACTCTACAATGGCAGTTTAGCTAGTCACACTTGCCAGTCCTTTCCCATAGCCCTGCAATATCTTCTGTCCAGATGTTATTCAATGCCCTTTTCAAAGTTATGATTGGATCAGTACATAATCAGACAAAAGCTGATATTTATTCAATCCTAGCAAGAGTGTAGATTTCATAATGAGTAGTAAGCATGAATGAGTCTAATGGAAAGTGCAAGGGAATGGCACCAGCTGAAACATGAGATTGATGAGCTAAGTGGCTTCTTCCTGTGCAGTAACTAATCTATGATTCTCGTTCTTCACAATTCTATTGTGGTGAATTTTTGCTTCATTTCTCCAAAGTATATCTTACCTAAATTTAAATCTTTGATCCCTGTTTCAACTCACAGTTGATTGAATTCTGCTCACTGTTAGCTTGGTTTTCTCTTTCCAGTACACTTTTCAGGCTCACTAAATCTATGAGCCTGATCTTGGCCAATTTCATGGGTCTAGGCCCGAAACGTCAGCCTCTCTGCTCCTATGATGCTGCTTGGCCTGCTGTGTTCATCCAGCCCTGCACCTTGTTGTCTCGGATTCTCCAGCATCTGTAGTTCCTACTTATCTCTCATATCTATACTGTCACTTTACCTTTTATTCCATAGGCTTCAACTTTGCTGGAATTAACATTTTCAATTTCTAGTCCTTTGCCCACCATCCCTGTATATAAAAAGGATTAGAAGAAAATGACCAGTGTCTCTGAAATTTCCATCACTACTTTCATCGATATCCTTGGATGCGTCCCATCCCATTTAAGGCAGGGATTGATGATTTCTTCAGTATCTAAGAATCTAAGGGACATTAGATAATGCAGAAACATAAAATCGAAGTAGAAATGCAATTATTTAACATGTTCAAGACAGAGATCAATAGCTTTCTGGACACCAAACGATATCATTGAATTCCTACAGTGTGGAAGCAGGCCATTTGACCCACTGAGTCCACACTAACCCTCTAAAGAGCATCCCACCCGGACCCACACCCACACCCCTACCTTATCCTGGTAACCCTGCATTTCCAATGGCTAATCCACCCAGTTTGCACATCCCTGGACGCTAGGGGCAATTCAGTGTGGCCAATTCACCTAATCCGCACACCTTTCCATAATTCTGAGGAAGGGTCACTGAACCCAAAACATTACCCTGCTTTCTCCCCCACAGGTGCTGTCAGACCTGCGCAGCCTTTCCAGCAATTTTTGCTTTCGTTTCTGCACATCTTTGGACTGTGGGAGGAAACCAGAGAACCCGAAGGAAACCCATGCAGACATGAACAGAACGTCAGGCATGAACAGCCCCTGGCGCTGTGAGGCAGCAGTGCTTATCACTGAGCCACTATGCTGTAGTGTGGGAGAGTGACATTGAGGTAGATGATTAAGCCATGATCTGATTGAATTGCAGATAATAACGTGGAGCTGGAGGAACACAGCAGCCCAGGCAGCACGAGAGGAGCAGGAAAGCTGACGTTTTGGGTCGGGACCTTTCTTCACAACAGCTCCATTTCTGAAGGATACTGACCCGACACGTCAGCTTTCCTGCTCCTCTGGTGCTGCCTGGCCTGCTGTGTTTCTCCAGCTCTACAATGTTATCTCTAACCCCAACATCGGCAGTTCTGAGTGAATCGCAGATCAGTTTTGATGGGTTTCACGGCCGACTCCAGTTCCTATATCAGAGATAGCAGGAACTGCAGATGCTGGAGAATCTGAGATAACAAGGTGTAGAGCTGGATGAACACAGCAGGCCAAGCAGCAAGGCTGACGTTTCGGATGTCTGCACCCTTCTCCAGAAATGGGGGAGGGGAAGGGAATTCTGAAACAGAGAGGGGGGGCGGGGGAGAGAGGAGGCGATGGTGGAAGGTGGATAAAGGAGCTGATAGGTGGAGAGAAGACGGACAGGTCAAGGAGGCGGGGATGGAGCTGGAGGCTGGAGTTAGGGTTGGTCAGTGAGGTGGGAAAAAAGATGGACAGGTCAAGGCGTCGGGGACGAGCTGGCTGGTTTTGGGATGGGGAAATGTTGAAGCTTGTGAAGTCCACATTGAGACTATTGGACTGCAGGGTTCCCAAGCGTCTTCCCTCAACTAACCAACCCCCATCCCAACTCACCTTTACTGGCTCTATCCCCGCCTCCTTGACCTGTCCGTCTTCTTTCCACCTATCTGCTCCTTTATCCACCTTCCACCATCCCCTCCCACCCCCATTTCTGAAGAAGGGTCTAGGCCCGAAACGTCGGCCTGCTGTGTTCATCCAGCTCTGCACCTTGTTATCTCCAGTTCCCATATACCGTTGGAACACTGCAGGGGGCGCAAGGATTGGGAGGTCGACATAAACCCAGAATTTTGGGCTTTTCTTGCAGCCTCTAACGGCTCGTCCACGAGATTATAAGAGGAGGGAGCTGGCTAGCAGCGTGCTCATTGGGAGCAGTGGCGGACTTGTGCGTGTGTTTGTTTGTTAGTACGTGAGATTGATTGATTGATTGATTGATTGATTGATTGATTCTTTCAATCAATCAATGAGTGTGCGTTTGGGAGAGTGTGAGTGAGTGTCCGTGTGTTACGGTGAGGTGCCTGAACCGCCCCGTTTCCCTCCTACACTCTTGATCTTATTTGATCGGCCGGGAGGCCCGGGCCCCGGTCTGAGGTGATGAGAAAAAACCGCTCGCGAGCTGCTGGCGATGGGCGGAGGCGGCGGGAAAGGCCCCGGGCGGAGCGGAATTGATGAACGGATCAGATAGATGAGGCCGCGGCTCATAGCCCGGCCACTGAGTATCGAGGCGATTCTGATCCGCGTCTTTCACCCGGGGCCTTGTGTCGGGGGTGGGGGAAGGAGCGAGCGGAAGAAACACGGCGGTGGGATATGGGGGTGCGGGGGCGAGTTTAGTCTGGGAAGGGAAGAGTGATGAGGGATTTGGAAGTCAGAAATTGAAAGAGGGAAAGAGACACCCAGGGTCAGGGCTGGGGGAGAAGAGGAACATCTACGGATTCGGGGAGGGAAAGAAATTGCGCAAGTTTTTTTTTGGGGTGGGAAGAGGTACTTGGGGATTGGGCTGAAAGGTATGGGGCATCCAGCGATTAGGGACTGTGGAGAGGAAGCAAGAAATACTATGTGTTTGGGAGGGAGAGAAGACCGGGGCTGGTAGGAGAGAAGGAACACACGGTGTTTGGAGTGGGTCTCACCGATAAGTCATTAGGTGGGTTCAAAATAAGGGCGAACTAATGAAGTCCAAATCATTTACTGTTTTACGTGAATGCAACTGTGTCGCGCAAGATTGAGTTACAGATGGAGGTTGCCACTTTGGAAATGAAATATGCTGTAACATGGAATTTAATGTTTAGGAGCAGGAGTGGGCCGTTTGGTCGTTTAGTCCTGCTCCACTATTTAAGGGGGGGAGCCATGGAAAAGGGGTCAAAGCACTTGCTTTTTTTCTTCCTTGTTGGACTGCAAAGTGATCTCACCTGTTGGCCCTGAGTTCTAGTGGGCCTGTGACTTTTATGTATTCTATTCACTATTGCAGGGGCATTTTGGGCATTTCTGGCACTTCCTAAAATTTCTCACCACTTGTTATGAACTGGTATGTGATTTCCACACTTATTAGTATGATCACTTAATGATGCTACCACATTTAAATGCTACTAATTTCAAATGCATGTAGTGTATATTAAATATGGTATCAAGTATTTAGTTGTCAGTTTGAACAATGTGATGAAAGAGTAGTTGAGGAAATGGGTAGGTAGTATGTGAGACCTTTGAGTGCACACTACTCTCTATGACTAGTATTCAGTTCCTCTGGAGGAAGTGCAGCCAGAGCCAAGTGCATGGCGTCATTGGTCTTAGCTTTACAACAGAGTTACAAGTCTCTGGAACGGCAGTACTGATAGGTGATTCAGTAGTTAGAGAAGTAGGTAGGGTTTCTGTCTGTTCAGATGGGAATCCAGGATGGTGTGTTGTCTTCCTGGAGCAGAGAGTGGCTACAGAAGACCCTGAGCCAGCAGTTGTGGCCCATACAGGCATTAATTCTGTAGGCAGAAATATGGTCAGAATTCAGGAATGGAATTAGCAAGCATAACTTCAGAACTGTAATCTGCAGATTACTCCAAGTACCACATCTTAAGGATAGAAATCAGAAGGTAAAGGAGGTGAGTGTGACATAAAAGCCATTCTCATTCACTGTCCTTTAGGTTCTTAGAATAATAGGACCAGTCCAGGGGAGATGGTGCTTGCACCTAAATAGAGCTTGGACTGAGTATCTTGCATGGTGATTGGATAATACTCTTGGGGAGGCTTCAAATTAATTTGGCAGTGGTTTCGGAAGTGAGAGGTAATATACAATTCCAAATTAGGCCATTTGGCCTTCCAGTGCTGCTCTGCCATGCAGGAACACCACAACTAATCAGTTTGTTTTGACTTCCACATCTATTCCCGGTGACATTTGATTACCTTGCCTCTCAAAAATCTTATCTACCTCAGTCTTAAAAATATTCAATGAGTCTGCTTCCACCACCTTACAAAGCAGAGTTTAAAGATCACACAAAGCTCAGAAAACCTTAGGGTGACCCCTAATTTTAAAACAACGCCCCTAGTTCTGGATTCACCCATGAGGGGAAACATCATTTCCATGTCCACCTGGTTAAGACCACTGTTGATCTTGTACATTTAAATTAGTCTACCTCTCATTTATAAAGTCAAGCAGAAACAAGCCCAGGTATTTATCTAATAAACATCTGAACAACTTCCAACAATGAAATTGGAAGATGCAGAGAATATGGACTGAGATTGATTAGGAAAAAGTAAATCATTAGGTGGATTCAAAAAAGGGAGAACTAATCAAGTTTAAATCATTGATAACAAGGTGTAGAGCTGGATGAACACAGCAGGCCAAGCAGCATCATAGGAGCAGG
>NC_063354.1:29274232-29301519 GCF_021869965.1 Rhincodon typus
GCCTACCTGCTCCTATGATGCTGCTTGGCCTGCTGTGTTCATCCAGCTCTACACCTTGTTATCTCAGATTCTCCAGCATCTGCAGTTCTTACTATCTCTGATACAAGTTTAAATCATTTATTTTTTTTAATGTGAATGCAAGTGTGCTACACAAGGTTAAGGTGAAGGTTGCCACTTGGAAATGTGATGTGGCTGTAACATGGGAATTTAGGAGCCTGAGTCAGCCATTTGGTCATTCAGTCCTGCTCCACTATTCAATAAAATCATGGCTGATCTGGCTCTGGTGTCATTCTCTACTAACATTACTTGACTTGCTTGTCTATCAAAAATCTTCCTTGGCTTGAATAAATTTAAAGATAATCTCCTTATCTTCTCGGGGGGAGTAAAATTGCATATTCTACTAACCCTTTGAAAGAAAGGAAGGAATTATCATCTGTGTTCAAAGGGAAACAGCTCATTCTTAAACTATGGCCCCTGCAAGACATGACATGTTTTAGATATTCTATGTAGTCCCCGCAAGATCTTGTTTTTCCAATAAGTGGCATGGTGGCTCTGATTAGCAAAGCTGCTTTCACAGCACCAGAGACCTGTTTTGAATTCAACTTGGGAAACTTGTATGCATTGTGCACGTTCTACCTATGTCTGCATGGTTTTCCATCAGGTGCTCTGGTTTCCTTGCACAGTCCAAAAATGTGCAGGTTAGGTAGATTAACCATGATAAATTACCCAGAGGGATTGGAGGTGGGGGGAGCGCAACACTCTTTCCCCCTAGCTTAAGACAGTCATTTTAACTTGGGTGGTGGGGAATCTTTTGAAACAGCTATTTGGGACAACATTAATAGGGCAAATGCAGATGTATTAAGGAAAGCTGGCATGGATTTTTTTTTTAAAATCAGCTTTAACTTGAAACGTTTGTAGATGCAAGAAGATTGATGAGCAATTTGTTGATGTGTATGTGGACTTCAAAAAGATAGTTGCACAACAAACCTGTGAGCAACGTTGTAGCTCATGGAATAAGAAAAGGAAAGATAGCAACATGAATACACTAAGCAATAATGCTTAATGGATGTTTGATTCTTCATGTAGAGGGCACAACTTCAAAGTTTGCTGATGAACTTCGAAGTATTGTGAAGTGAAGAGGACTGTGTAGAACTTAAGCACGAGGACATGTTGGAAGGGGTGAACAGGTGCAAGATAAAAGTCAATTAGAAATGTAAAGTGATCTTTGTACACAATTTAATGTAGGGCAAGATTAGATATCGTCACGTAAACCTTTTCACAGAATATGGTCAAGATCTGGAATGCACTTGGTATAGAGAACTGGATCAGTCAAGGCATTCAAGAAAGTATTGGATTATCATCTGTAGAGGATGAATATGGAGATAAGCTGCTTACTTGGGAATTAGTGCAGGCATTTACTTTAGAGACTTTTAAGTGACTCTTGGATAGGCACATGGATGATAGTATAATGTAGGGTATGCAGGGTAGATTGATCTTAGTTGGATAATAGGTTGGCACAACATTGTGGACCAAAGGGCCTGTACTGTTCTATGTTCTATTTATATGACGCTGATGGGAGGAATGTGCTGCAATTTAAGCCTCCCTCCCACTCCATGAACAGTACCCAAAACTGTAAATGTCTTATTTAATCAGCAAAATAACTTTACTATCTAGAATATAAATGACTTACTCAATTTCTTCAGTAAACCAAAATAACTTGTTTATTGAGAACATTATTTTAAACAGTGGCAAAGCAAAACGAAAACTAAAATGAGTTAGTAACTCAGATACGAGGCAGACTTTATCCCTCCTCATCTTAACACAAATTATACTGTTCGACAGAGTGTTATGGGTTTTGAAAACTTTGTATAAACATCGTTGTAGGCCAAAGGGTCCAAACTAAGAAGACGACGATGACAAATTGACTTGTCTTACTTCTTGGCTTCCTGTCGATGAGATCAGTTGCTGTCAATTGTAAAATAATAGAAGGTCTTCATAACACATTCAGATGGGAAATTTTAGGGCAGTCTTGCTGTTTAAAATGCAACCTTTTACAAATTTCTTACTGAAAAAGAGCTTATCATCTGATTTCCTTCTCAGTTTTAAAATCTTACTGAAACATTTTCCTCCCACCAGCTTTATTCCATCCGCTGTTTTTCAAGAGACAATTTACCATTTACAACTCTAAGTAAATTTTTCAACTGAAAGTTTACTGGACGAGGTACCAAAGTCATAGGCTGTTACTAAGCAACTTTCAGCACACAGACCTGTCCAATATCAATTTTGTCCAGCTATCATTGGCCAAAATCAACCTTTTCAATCAATCACATTTTTTAATGAAACATTTTGACCTTTTCGAATGGAGTTCTTAAAAAGTCACATAGTAAATCCTTTCCAATCCAGGAATAATCCAAATCTCCCATTTTCCGATTCTTGTACTACATAAATATGTTTCCAAAAACATTAATGTCTGCATCTTGGGGTGTAAATGTGATACTGAAACCAAATGTTAATTATACAGATTGTATTTATGTTACCCAGCAGACTCTGGTCCAAGCTTTTGGGAGGCCAGAGAATTTTGTTTAATCTTCAATGGGACATGCAGTTATGCTAGTTGCCTTGGAATGATTGACTTGCTGGATGATTTCAGAGGGTAATCAAGAGTCAACCACATGGCCATGGAGCTGGAGTCTCACACAGTCAGACCAGGTAACAGCAGATTTCTGATTCACTGTCCTTCAGGGACATTCAGGTTTTTAGAATAATTGATCATGGTTGCATCATCATTAAACTAGATTTTATTGGAGTTCAAATTTCACCACCTGCTGTGAGCTTATGTCCTCCAAACAGGCTTGGTCTGTGGATTAATAGTTTTGTAATTACAACACACCTTCCCCTATTCAGTTGAGCACAGGAAGTGGTGTATTGTGACAAGCATAGGAGTTTGTGCTGTGAAACGTGCTGTGAAACATGCTGCTCATGATCCAAGTGGAATTTATTGCTGCCAAGCATTTTAACAATAAATGTTCCTCAATGCAGAAGCTGTAAAAAGACAGTTGCCTAACTACCAGAGGCATTTATTTCTGTGAAACATTTCAGTTTTTATGCTTTACCCAGCTGACAGCAAAAAGATTATTTTACCGAAGTGTCTAACAAGTATGATTTGAATTATTCCAGATTAAATAAACCTTGTTAGATAATTGCAAAATGTAGCATGTGCACATGGACTACATGACCTAAACAGCAATTTTACATTGGCCAGAACTGAACAAGAATATACAATGGGTACCAGACAAGTGTGCTGGATTAGGGAGGCACAATGTGTTTTATTCTCATGTTAGAGTCAGTGCAAAATTGACATGAGATTTCTATACAAATTGGAGTATTGTGTCATACATATATTATGAAGTACAGAGTTTGATACAAATCATTAGTCACATCCTGTTCATTTCTCATTTGATTCAGGACTCTAAACTCAAACAGGATTCAATGTCATGATTTTTAGTTTTAGGTTTTTTGAAAAAATAGGTATCTGTTCAATTGTTGCTCGTATAAGACTAAAATAAATACTTGGAGGTTTCATAAAATAAGTGATCATTTCAAAAGATGAATATGGACAAAGTCAGGTTTTATTTGAAATTGAGAAGATGGCTGTGTAGATATTTTTAATCAAGCTGTTTAATGATATTACACACTTCTGGACGATGTGGGATTGGAACCCATGCTTGGTGGCTCAGAGGTACTCACTGGATACGATGGGATATTGCGTTAATCCACAAAACAAAGAACAAATCAATCCAGTCAATAAACATTCCATCTGTTCACTTAATTTTCAATAGGTAATCAGTAGTGCTGTCAAGAGATACTGATACTCAGGTTAGGTTTGTGGAGGATTATCGATTCTACCTCCATTTTGATTCAAACATGAATGTAAATGGAATTTCTAAGGAGAAAGAGTGCCCTTAACTTCAGAATCCCTGCAAAATTGAAGTTGGGACATCAGGGCCCAATAACAAAAAAAAGAGACATCTACGCCATACCTTTGTCTACCAGAGTTAAATTTTTTTTTTTTTTAAAACAGGTGACCCACCCATAGAGTCATACAGCACAGAAACACACCCTTTGGTCCAACCAGTCCACACCAAACATATGGATTTAACTTTTCAATAATTACCTAGATTCACCAGCAGATTGTGAAGCCACCAGACCAGTAGTAATCCAGAGGGCTAGGCTAACACAGTGGAGCAATGCATTCAAGTATGTGGTAACTGGTGGAATTTGGGACCTTTGTTAGTGCAGTAGATGAAGGTGATCAGCCATTATCTTATTAAATGGCAGACTATTAATTCTAATTCATACTGACATTTTACCAGTGTAGACTGTACAGAACTTGCTATACTGCAAGGAACATGTTTGTAAAATTCTAAACTGCTCTTGCCAGTAGTCCCAGGATATAAAAGACATTGTACATTAAATCGCTACAAACCAGTCAGCTGTGAACCTGAGGCCAGTCATCCAGGTACCACTCAGCCACATGCAATGCAACTTAACTAGACTGGATTCATTAACCAAGTAAGCTGCATAACTTGTAGATTTTCTGGCTTTATTAAGTGGTCTGTCAATTTTGAGTATTTGCCAATTGTTCAGAAGGATACTTCTCTGCTGAGTAACAAAATTGGGCAAATTTCCTTCATCACTTAGGAGAACATTAGTCCAACGTCTGACTGCTTATCTTCTACTTGGTTCCTGCTCTTACTCGTTCCTTTTGTAGGTGTTTGATAACCTCAACAATGGCACTTTTCTGAGGGTCTTCTGGTGCTTTGGCCACGTAGAGTGAAAAATGCTTGATAGCTTCTGACAGGAGAAATTCTGGGTCCACACCAGCAGCAGTCCGTGCAGGGAGCCACAGCATCCTCTCACACACAATGGCATAATTTTTGTGCCAATTAACTGGGTGTGATTTTGCCGTAACTAGCTCCTTGTATAACTGAGAAAGCAATTTATAAAGATTAGTATTAGACTGAACAAAACAAATGGACTTGGAAAAAGAGCTGAGACTTCCGTTGGTTAATGACAGATGGTAGGCTAAGGAAAGGCAAATAGAGCCGTGGCTGTTGGGAAGTGGATAATAGATGAAAAAAAATGTGACTCACTTGATAGGCAAACACATAGAGCTGCACCTTCACTGCCTCTGTTTGTTGTGGATTTTCAGCTAACTCAAATAAGAAAAAAGGAGTCTTCATCCTACAAAATGCCATAAGTAAATCAGACAAACCCTTACTGAAAAGAACCTGCAATTTCATCATTTTTGGTCTTAAACACAAAGTGATCTGTCAGAAATTAACAGCAAGCATTTCCTGATTTTGGGGGAAGTTTCACACTTCTACATGCTATTGAAAGGCTTGACTCTGATGTTAAGGATTTGTTCCCCTGTTCAAACAGGAAAGGTATTGTACTCATCAATGGCTTTAAGACGCCTTTAAGATCCTTAAACATAAATACTGCATAAGAATAGTTATTCAGTGTCTCATTGTAACCTAACTGTTGGAACCCTGGAATATTCTAGTGAATTATGCTGCATTCCCAAGATTATATGTTAAAATGCATTTCCAGAACTGTACAGAGACTCTGAGTATATACTAACCTGGATTTTGTATACCTGTAGTGCAACTTTATCTACTTCATGTTTTAGTCCTTTAGATGTAAAAAAAGGCTTACATTCCATTAGCCCTTTTGATTGAAGAGTGGACCCAGTGAGCATGCTTTTATATATGAACTGACTGGGACATCCACAGAATTCCAAAGATTCACAACCCTCAGTGAAGAAAAATCTTCAGTTTCAAATAGCTGACCCCTTGTATCTTTTAATGAGAACTGTACAGTGACTGCAATTTCATAATTTCTGACAGTAAAGACAAAGTAATATCAGAAATTGATAGTGAGCATTTCCTGATTTTGGGCGAGTTCATTCTGTCATTCTAACACCCAAAGAGTATAGGCCTAATTCTCAATCTCTCTTTATAGCATTAAACTAGTAATCCTAGGAATAAAATACAGTCAACTTTAATTGCACCATTCCCGGGCAGCTATATCATTATGTAAGGATATCAAAGTATGCAGAATTCCAGATGTGGCCTCATCAAAACCCCATGTAATTGCAGTAAGACTTACTTATACACCAACTCGAATGCAATAAGGTTACACCATTTGCCTTTCTAACCAAAGAGAGACAGCCAAGATGACAGATGGATAGGTTTTGGGGGAAGCAGCCAGGAGAAGGGGTGCAACAGAATTAGGGGTAGGATAGAAAGCCAGCCAGGAGGAATAGCAGAGCATGAAGAAAAAGGGACAAGAACATTATAAAGAGCGATGTTTATTAACATTTCTGTGTAACTGAAGACAATGCCAACCCTAGTTCCAATATCTGGGAGATGCCGAGTTACCTTGCTTGCCACATTTCTTCATTTGCGATAGCTTCCCAAGAAGCTGGGTCAAACCTGTAAGACATAAACATCTGTTCACTACAGCATTGCCACATCCTTGCCCTGCATAGCCCACATCCTTACATGACTTGCCCGGTCAAGACTTTGCAATGTCCCATTCCTGTTTTTGCAACACTTGCAGTATCTAACGGAGAAACTGAACTCCCATAAGATTCTCTGAACAAAAACAGTTCCAGGACATAGTACTTGTGCTGTGTAGCCACTGATCTAACTGGACTGAGAATCTAACCATTATCTTTTGATATTAACTGGCATCACCATTATTGAATTCCCCCACTATCAACATTCTGGGAGTGTCATCACTGACTAGAAATTCAACTGAACCAGCGATACAAATTTTATGGTAACAAGAACAGGTCAGAGGCTAGTAATCCTGTGGCAAGTAACCTGCTTCCTGTCTCCAATGTCTATCAGTCATCCACAAATCAGGAGTACGAGGGAATACTTACCGCTTGCCTGGATGACTGCAGCTGCAACAACACCAGCTCACTGCCATCCAAGACAAAACAGCACATTTTGATTTCCACTCTATCCACCTCCTTCAACATTAACATGCATCATTACTACAAATGCAGTGGTAGTGTTGTACACCATCCACAAGATGCACTGTACCAGGATTCCAAGGCTTCTTCAACAGCACCTTCCAAACCCATGACCATGAACACTGCCACCTCCAAATTTCCTTTCCATGCCACACACCATCCTGGCTTCGAGTTATATTGCTGTTCTGTCACTTGCTGGATCAAAACTCTTGAATTCCCTTCTTAACAGCACTGTGGGTGTTCCTAGACCTAAAGGACTGCAGTGGTTCACAAAGTCAGATCACCTTTTTCAGACCAATTAGTGATGGACCCTAGTCCTGGCCTAGACAATGACATCCATAACCCACATGCAAAACTTTTACAAACATCCAGTAAGGAGCTGTAGTTAATCTTCGATTTTGAGAGAACAATAATGATTTTTCTTTGGCCTGCACAACAATTTGATAGCAGTGAAGACAGCCTTCCATCAAAGAAAGCCTAAAAGTGGATTTCTTGTCATCTGATGTGAAGACAAGAGATGCATCATATTTTGGTTGTATAGCATATTGATGAAAGAAATACTGCAGGGTTTTGTAGAAAGAGCAGGATGGGGGACTAACTGAACAGATTTTCAAAAACTGACGTGGACTTGATGACTTGAGGGGCCTTTCCTCTGAGCTTTACTATTTGATAATCAGAGTGTGTAAAAGGTACTGATCCAGTGTTCTGCTGAGGAATAGTCAATGCTGATTCTGACCATAATTTTGCTCTGACCCTGCAGAAGCTGAAAATGCTGCTTGTAAAGCATTTCAAACAGAAGTCTGGACTCTGGATAAACTGATTGATTCCAGGATGGCCATTTTATCCAAACCAAATTTGGACACATGTCCATCAGTCCTATTTACAATATTGCCAGACCTGTTACTCAGCATTCTTGGTACTTTTTTCACTTTTCAGCAACTGCAGTATTTTGCACTTGTACAAAAAGGTATTTATTGAAGCTTAAGGGTCTAAGTTTGGATCACTTAACCATAGAATGCTGCAGTTAAGGACATGTACTATGAAAGTAGTGTAAAGCTTGTTAATAATAATATTCTTGAAGAAGAGCACACATCTGAAGTGAGGGAAAGGCAGTAATGCCAGCCTTCAAAAAAAAAATGAAAGCAGTAACTACATTGGGCTTATTTGGTAAACTATACACTGAAAATAATTTTAACCACATGGTACAGGACAATGGAAAGATGTGGAATCTTACTTCAGGAAGAACAAACTGGTTTTAGAACAGGGAGTAGAAGAAAAACAGTTTACCATGACACAAATTTCAGGTAGTTCTATAGAACATAACGATGGTATATTGATGCTCTTGAAGATGTATTGTGTTTCTGAGAAACTGTTGAAATGGTAGAAAATTCCTACAGTACTTCCCTAAACTTTTAGATAGCAACCTGATAGTTTCAATCAGCAGCTGGGGTGAGATAAGGAAATACTTGGCTACCTGATTTATTTAATCCAGCATGAAAACGATGATAAATTTTGCAATGAACAATCATATTGGAATAGTCTCCTTACCCAGCAAGAATGTAAATAATCTCAGTTTTACTGATGTTACAGAACTGGGTATAGGTCACTCAATAGACAGTTTAGTTCAGAATCTGAAAGAATTTTTGCTAATATCATGCTAATCCATTATCCTGCCCTACTACCCATCTGTACTGTCACACTCACCTGCCATATTCCTCTGTCCAGTTGTACAAGTTCTTAGTGTGTTGGATCCAACTTTCTGGGCTGAATTGACTGGTAGAGTGAACCAGCTTCTCACAGACCCCCCAAGGCCAGAGAGAGTAACTGTACTTCCAGCTTGGGTCTCCTTCATGCAGTCCTATACACACAAAGATCTGCTTGCTGTAAAACGTATAAAAACATGCAACTGAGAGTGCATCATTGTAGCCAGGCAATTCTAATCTTTTTTAAAAAATCATATCTTCAACAAAAATAATCAGTTGTAACTATTGAAATTGGGAATCAAGGACAATTACAAGGGGTTCTACTCCCATTTGTTTCCCCAATCGTATAATATCAGAGATCAGTGCCATGAAATTACAAAGAAAATATTTGGAGCTTCAGTAGTGCTGAGAGTTGAAACACATTGAACTCAATAGTCTTGGTGACATTTGTTCTAATAGGCAAACATTAGTGTTAATTGAAACATTTCACAACTTTGTAAAACAAGTGCCCAAAGACTTCAAGTGGCATGACAGCATGAAATTAGATAAAGCTCCATCTGCATTGTCCCCAAGGGCAGAGATAACGTAGCGTTGGATAAAGAGTAAAATTCCTTCTACACTGTGCCATGAAAATATTCCCAGAGTAGGGGACTAGTCATTGAGCCTAAGTTGCAGTCTGAACCAGTCCAATTGTTGTGCATTTGTAGATATACTTGCAGGAGTAACACTACAAATTATTAGCCAGTTGTGGTGACTTTTCCTTCGCTGTAATTTCATCCTCATTTCTATCTGGATTGTCGCTGACAGCAACTCACCTCCAGCAGCAGATTCCAAACAAACAGTCGAAACAGATTTCTACTTGGATGCCAGAAGTAAAATGCAGAGATGTTGCATCCCACAATATCACAAAGGGTCTGTGTTGTACAGTGTACACAGAGAAATTAGACTTCAGGAACCAACTTCAAGCAGAGGTAAAAACGATTTACTTTATGTTCTTTTTGATTTTCTCAGGGGATATTTCTTAGTTTCCTGGCACTCTTCAGATCCAGAGATTTAAGTTATAAACCAAATTGTTCTCGAAGCATGAATTTGCAAACTCAAAGTCTCCCTTAAAAGGATACTAAAGAAGCAATACATTCACTGCTGGGCAGGCAGCCAAACAATAATTGAATGATTTTCCTTCATTTACCACCTCATGAAAACACCACAATTATCCTCCTTTGACGGCTGATATTAAAGTAAACTCAAGATTTACCATATAAAAAACAAAAGAACTGCAGATGCTGTAAATCAGGAAACAAAACAGAAATTGCTGGAAAAGCTCAGCAAGTCTGGCAGCATCTGTGAAGGTAAAAACAGAGTTAATGTTTCGGATCCGGTGACCCTTCCTCAGAAGACATTTACCATGTCTTCTGAATCAACTGGATGCCCAACTTTTTCTGGGCATTACAACGTTTTCAACAGGGAGATCACACTAACCACCAAAAAAAAAGTTTGCATTCAGACACTCAAAGAAAACTCCAAGGGGAACAGAAACTGGATTTCCCCCACAACTGTTTTGTCCTTCGACCCAGATCTGTAACTTCAGTCTCAAAACACTTTATTTTGCAAACATAAGAGGAAGAAAACAATGAGAAAAATTATTTAACTCCTCTCTTGACCCAGCAATAATTCCTAAAATTGAAAAATCAGGTTCAAGGAAGATTTTAGAAAGGAAGAATTTTTTTTTTGGTTAAGAGTTGAGAGATCTAGACATTAAACCTACAAAATAATCTGCATAAGGCAAGTGTTCCCCAAGAGGTCCATTCTCCCTCCTCTCCCAGACACAGCCGAGTGAATTTAATGTGCAGAATACACAACAACCTTGTCCTCCCCTTCCAATCCCCAGTTCTCCAATGCTTTTCCTCCAACTCCTTCAAACACAGGTCATTCCTCCTACCCTTGCTGTTTTTACCATCATAGCTTCTGTCTTTAGAGGAGCAGCAGAGGAAACCTCTGGAGGAGTTGGAGTTACAGCACTTGAGAAAAAACTCTGATCAAAGAAGAAACTCCTCAAAAATTCTGTCTCTGAAGTTTGTTCATTGTGTTTAAATGGAAGAGCAGCAATGTCATTTCAATGCTTGTGATTTGTTTAACAGTTGTCAGGTGAGCCATACTCAGTGGAACTTAAGATCAAGGCTCAACAAATTCAAGAAAGGACAACACTTCCACTTGAGGAATATCGGACAGATTTGCCACCATCCCCATTTATTATGAGCAGAGAGTAATAGATACATTATACATTTATTTAATCATTCACAGTATGTAAGCATATCTGACTAGGCCAGGTTTATTGTCCATTCCTAATTGCCTTGAGAAATGGTGATAATCCACCTGTGCAAGTGCACCAAGGGAATTCCCAGGTTACAACGCAGCAACAGTTCCATATCAAGCTAGTGCTTGGCTTGAAGAGGAACCAGCAGGTGATGGTGTCTCCATGCATTTCCTGCTCTCCTTCTAGATAGTAGAGTTTACGGGTTTGAAAGGTGCTATTGAAGGAAACATGTTGCTGCAGTGCATGTTGTAGATGGTACACAGTGCTGCCAATGTGTCAATAATGGACGGCGTGAATCTTTAAGATGGTGGATAGGGTGTTAATACAGCTTGCTGCTTTGTCCTGGATGGTATCAAGCATCTTGAGTATCGTTGGAGCTGCATCCAACCAGCAAAGTGGAGACTATCCTATCACATTCCTGGCTTGTGCCTTGTGAACAGATTTTGGGAAGTCAGGAAATGAATTACTCATTGGAAGATTTGGAGCTTCCAAACTGCTCTTGTAGCCATGACATTTATATCGCTAGATGAGTACAGTTTCTGGTCAATGGTAGCCCCCATGACATTGATAAAGGATTCAGTAATGGTAGTGCTACTGAATGTCAGAAGTAGATTGCTTTTCGGAGTTGGTCATTACCTGGCACTTGTTGGTATGAACGTTACTTGCCACTTATCAGTTCAAGCCTGAATGTTGTTTGTATCTTGCTGCATACAAATATAGATCATTTCAGTATTTGAAGAGCTGTGAAGGGCGCTAACTATCGTGGAATCATCAGCAAACATGCCCACTTTAGCACTTTAGACCTTATGATTAGCTAACCACCAGAGAACTGAGTTTTATACAACCACCGAAGTACAGCTCCAGAGATACTGGTTCTGATTGGATTCTGAGCTCTATACATGCAAACTAACTGCATACTGGGATTATTGTATAGAAACTTACTCTCTGTTCTCATTGAATAGGTGTTGCAGGTTGAATGTCACAATCCCAGCAGAATCCTTTCGGATTATGGGGTTCCAGCGATTCCCTGGGAAATGGACATGTGGTAGGTGCTTGCCTAGTTTCGGTAAATACCAATTATACGTCATCATCTGCGGGAGAAGTTGCATTGTGTTACATTCTTTATTCAGATTCCTCCAGTTGTGAAGCAGCTTTAATTACAAACTGGAAAAGAGCATTTACTATCTTCGGCCTCCTTATTCCAATAAAGACTAGCCTTGGTCACTCTTGTATTCAGTTTTCCAGTAAATTTTACATGACACAATGAGCATAGGTCTGATTAATATCAAATATGCACCCAAAGAAAAACAAATCACCCTGGGGTCAGAGTTCAGAATCATCCCAGCTCTCTGCAACCATCCTCCCTCACCCCTGGCCCTCCCATCATCCTTCCTCAAGGCTGGATTCGTGATCACCCTACACAGACAGAGTGGGCAGGGCAGAGGGATTCAACAGATTGAGGGGGCAGGCAGAAGTATACATCCATAATTTTGCTTAAAATATTTTCCCCCCCTCTATCTGGCAGTTAATCCAAGAGTTTGAATAATCTAAATTTATTTATTTTTGCATTGAATTGTCTCAAAGCTTGTAGCCTAGACTGATTGTGCCCTCATGCTGAACCCAGGAATAACAGGCATATTGTCATGGTACAGCCAGTGTGTTACTGCTTAGACAATTGATTTGAAAACTCTATCTGGCTCACAGATCTCAAATGTTAAAGTTGAATCTGAAAATCCAATAGCTTCCTCAAGAGACGTCAAAATATGGTTTGAAAATATTTTTGAAACTTTTGAATATGATGTTCCCGCTGCCAGTTTGAGAGGACCGATCTAGATTGCCTTGCTCAAACCCCTGGCTACTCCCATCCTGCAGCCCATCTCCACTATTCCCCTCTTCCCATTCTGTCAGCCCCTCTGATCCTGTTTCACAATAGGTACTGAGTATGTTATATTCAACAGCATAAATACATTCAAGGAGAAATGAAACAAGCAGATGAGGGAGAAATCGAATTGAGTGTCATGATAGTAGATTTAGATGAGATGAGATAAAGGAAGGCATGAGTGGAGCATAAACATCAGCATGGAGTGGCTGTGCCAAATGGCCTGTTTCTGTGCCATGCATTTCATGTTACCTCCTGATCCACTAGGCTAAGGTCAGCCCTTTGTCCCTCACAATAATGAAGATATCGCAGGGAATTTCCTGGGAGATCTCCACGAACCAGGATTGTTGCATTTGGGGGCAGGCTGCCCAACAGATTTCTGGCAAACTTATCCACAACTCCATTCTTACTTTGGTCACATATCCTGAACAAATAATCAGAAATAATTAGTTCATGTTTCAGAACAGAGCTTTCAATATAAATTCTCTGGATACAGTGGATGTTGGGAAGATGTTTCCAATGGTAGGAGAGACTAGGACCCGAGGAAGAAGAGTCCAGACCCAAAACGTCAGCTTTCCTGCTCCTCTGATGCTGCTTGGCCTGCCGTGTTCATCCAACTCTACACCTTGTTATTTCAGATTCTCCAGCATTGGCAGTTCCTACTATCTATGATCAGAAGCAAGATGTGAACAGTCAGTAAACTGAACTCCTAACTTGGCTCGTGTTTACTTACCAGCAAAATAACATAAAAAGGATATATTTTAGTTTACAAATAGTCATGTGGTAACACAGATCTGGAATAGAAACATATATAGAAACACAGAAAATAGGAGCAGGAGGGCATTCAGCCCTTTGAGCAGGCTCAGTCATTCATCATAATTGTGGCTGATCGTCCAACTCAACAGCCTAATGCTGCTTTCTCCCCATAACCTTTGATCCCATTCATCCCAAGTGCTATATCTAGTCACCTCTTGAATACATTCAATGTTTTGGCATCAACTGTTTCCTGTGGTAATGAATTCCTCAGGCTCACCACTCTGAAGAAATGTATCCTCATCTCCGTCCTAAATGGTCTACCCCGAATCCTTAGACTGTGAATCCTCATACGGCTGAAAAGTGACATTTGTCAAAGCTTTTCATCTTGCACACATCAAGACAATTCGTAACAAATACCAATGTAAAGGGAAAATAACATTTATAGTGTAAGGGAGGAGAATGCCGATAGGTTGGCAAGTGGACTCTGATCTACAAAATACAAGAATGAACAAAATATTGCTTTCACAATTAACTTCACCCACTTCTTATTCATTGTATCCAAGACTTTTACTCTTGCTATAGATGTACATTGTCACTTATTTCATAATTCATAAATTCATTATTTTCCAAGTCTCAATGCTTATGCCTCTGGTGGAATGAGATCCAGGCAGCTCCTTAAATGGGGGCATTTTCAAAATACCGGAATATAAAATTGTAAACCGGTTTATTTGATATGAAATACAAGAAAACAATCACCACTGCATGGCTCAGAAATTCTCCCTGACCTTCACTCAATCCTCCAAGTTTCAAGTACAGTCCCAATCTCTATATCGCCATTCCCTGTTAGTCTTGACAGGCTTCTCACAGCATTTTCTCCTCTAACTCATTGTTATTCTGCACGGACCTCCTCACATCTCAGTCTTTGCCTCCAGTATTCTTCAGGCTTTTAAAACCAAATTCAAATGTCATAACTTCACTGGATTTTGCCCATCCTCTCTTTCACACATCTGGAGTCCTTGTTTAATTGTTTCACTATGAGGTTTGATCCATTGTTCCAGTTCCTCAAGAAAAAATGAAAAGAGGAGAAAGATGCTTGTAGTTGCATTTACTGTTTGGGTTTTCCGGTTGCCAAAGTACTTCACAATTAATGACTGTACATTGTCACTTGTTTCGTATGAAAATCTGGCAGGAAAATTACACACAGATTGTCCTACAAATAACAATGAAGTAACAACCACATCATCTGTTCTGCTGGCATTAGATATGATATAAACCAGACACCAAGAGAGTGCCCTCATATTGGCCACAAGATCCTTGCTTGGGGGATATTTATTTTCTGAAAGGGCACAAAAGGGCAGACAGGGCATCAGTTTAACATATCAAACAAAATAGGCACATCCAACATGGCAACATTTAGGAGTATTTTATTCTCTAGCCTGTCAGAGTGGACTTGTAACTACAATCTCTGACCCAGAGAGCAGAATACTGCAATTGATCCAAGCTGACATGGATTATCACCATCTACAGGCAAATGATTTGAAAATTATTGCTCACCTGTAGTTCAGATGGATTTGAAAGGCAACGAGGCTGATGACAAAGAGCCACTCTGCCCAGCACCACAGTGCATTATTACCCATTATTCTCCGTAATACTGAGGAGACTGAAGCTAGACCACAGCCTGCCAGGACACAAACCACCAAATTGCTCTGTAGCCAGAACCTTTCAATCTGCAGAAATACAATTAACAGAAATGAAAGTAAATGATATCTCAATTTTTACTGGCAATTTATACTATTGGTACAATGTTGCCAAGACCCAGAAGTCTAAGAGAACAAGCAGGTTATGTTTTATGACCAACATTTCTGTTAATACTCCCACACCATTCGAACCTCCCTTTATCCTCCATATTTACGATTGTGTTGACCCGTCTCAAATCTGTGCCCATTTTTCCTGTAATCTCAGGTATAAATCCTTCTAATCAGATTTCTACCCCTGTCACTGCACAAAACCATTCTTAAATATCACAAAAGGCTTTCTATGTTACCATAAAAATAATTCCCAAAACCCCTTCCAATCCTCTCTCGACCCCATCTCTCTGACTTTCTTTCTAATCTTTTGTCCAACCTTCATGCTCCTGTAACCCACTACTGGCAAATATGCTTTGTCTAGATCCCTCCCTCAATCCTTTACACTTCCCTTTCCTTTACACCAGTCTTGTTGATCAAACTTTTGGTCACTCCTCCTAATATCCCTTGCTTTGTCTGGGGGCTCCTTTTCTTTCCTTTGGACATTTTTCTTCACAAAAAGATACTATACAAGTGCAAGTTACCACTGTTGTTGATTAAATACACTGTACGTAGCTGCGTATGTAGTTTGTGCAGTGACAAAGTGCCATGTCCAACAACACAAATGAAATCATAGGATGCTTACACGTACAGAAGGCAGCCAGTGATGCAGTATCTCTCATGCAGTTAAATACAGGGTGTTTTCAAATGGTATTATCAGAGACTAGTGAAATCATAACCGAGCGTCAGTCATTTCACAGAGCACTCCAGATTTTCCCTTGTATTCTCAAATTCCTTCTCCCTTTCTCTTCAGAGTATGGGGAACCGTAATTCTGCTTTCCATATCCCAGTTTATCATGATCATTCCACAGGGAAGAGAACACTGGTCATCGTTATTATATTCCTAACTGGTTAGATGCTATGACCTTAACTCCATCCCAAAAATTGTTTCTGAACTTCACTCATCAGCATCTACTGTGGTAGGAACATTTCTGGCACACTCACTACACAGCAACAATTAACAAGTGCCACAAAGGAGTAATATTGGACTTGAAACGTTAACTACTTTTCTGTTCACAGATGTTGCCAGACCTGCTAAGGTTCTCTAGCAGTTTGTCTTCCTGAGGCAGGTACTGACAGGAATGTTTTCAGCTTTGGCCATTAAAGTAAACGTCTGAAGCATCAGTAATGACTGAGTGTAATAGTGTGCACTTTTTTTAAATTATATGTTCTGAAGAAGGGTCACTGGATCTGAAACGTTAACTCTGCTTCCTCTCTGCAGATGCTGCCAGACCTGCTTTTGAGTTTTTTCAGCAATTTCTGCTTTTGTTTCTGATTTCCAGCATTGCCAGCTTTTTAAAAAAAAAAATTGTATTTGCTTGTAGACACACAGTCATTAATTGGACACTTATTAAAATAGTGGTATTTCTGAGTTAGGAGATGTATGCTTCTATTTGTTTAACTCTAAATAAATGAAAGACTAAAGATTGGATCTAATTCAATCTTTCATCAACCAGCTTTCCAGACTATATCAAGAGGAACTGAGTAATGAGGAAGTGCTTAAAAAAAACACAGAACCTTCAGCCTTGACAGCAGATAGTGGCAGGTTGGTGAGAACTGAATTAACATATTCTGCATATTGAGGTTAACCCCGAGTCACCACAATACTTCAACCCATGTGTGCAGAACAGGGGAAATGAGGTACAAATCAGCAACATTGGAAAATTCTTCTCCTTACAGAGTGAATATCTCCAATCTGGCTATGGGAATAAAAACAAAGACTCTGATCATTTGAAGAGCAGTTGGATATTGGGAGTTCTACGGAGGGCTGATGGCAACTATCATCTGTGCTGATCTTTCTAATCACAACGGAAATTTCAGCATATGTCACTGCCATGTCCCTCAGAGGGAAACCCATATGGTGACTTTCATCCCCGCAGTTTGGCCTGGAATCTATATGTCTCAGTGACAGAGCGGCATCTGAGCTGAAGCACTTGCCTGTTCCCACAAGCAAGTCTTTCACACTGTCCTTTCAACTGATTCTTTTCTGGGTCCACATTGCGTCTGTATTAAGGAAGAAGCTGACGTGCTTCATTAAGATGTCTGCTCATCAGATTGGAAAATTTGTATATCCATTTCAGAAAAACCTAAATGACATATGCTGTGTGTAGCTTATAGTGTGTAAATCAACAGGAGGTGCAACCCATGAATTCACCACACATTTAACAATGATCATCACATTGTCAAATCAGATCAACTAATATTATGGGACACTCACCACTCCAACAAACAGGGGTTTGCTGATGTCCAGGTTTGCTCTCCAGGAAAAGAACAAGGAATAGGAGCAGAGCATGACAGTGAACAGCCACAACACTGAACGCTGAGGAAAGTTCCTGCAAATATATACCAATCATAATCCTCAACACAAACACCTGTTGTAAGACGAACCACCACAGATCTACCAATATAACTAATCAGACAAATGACTAACCGTCAAACCAAGTCAATATTTCATTGAATGGAGACACACATGGTAAGGACACTACAGATTTTGAAGCCCATAAGGGCCATGCAAATCAAATCATAAGTGTGCAGTATTACTGATCTTTAGATGCCAGTAAGTACATATTTCCATCTCTTTTCATCACTGTAAAGCAGCCATTGCATCCCCAAAAGCCTAATCTACTCTTCAAATCACTCCCACACCTGCGTGACTTCTCATGCAAGCGCAGGAGATGTAACAGTGACCATTTTATCTCCTTTCTTCCCACTGTCAAGATCTAGGACAGATCTCCTTTCAGGTGTAACAAGAAATTACTGCTACTTCTTTCAAGTAGATGCACAGTATTTGCAGCTCACCGTGCTGTCCACTTTACACTGGATAGATCAATTGCAAATTGGATGACTACTTCATAGACAGAGTCTTTCAGTCCACAAGAATGACCTTGAACTTACAATCACCGATAATTTTAATTCTTTACTCTTCCTCGGAGCTCGGCCACCTGCCCTGTTTCAATGAACTTCAATGGATGATACAGAAGCAGCGCCTTATTTTTCAATTAGGCACACTGCAGACTTAATGTGGAGTTCAGGTCATGATCACTGCTAACACTTTTTCAGACAGCATCTTAGCAATGATGCTGCTTCTCCGATTCAGACTTCCTCTCAAACTCATCTTTTCTTTCTTCACGTCACATTCCTATCGCCTTTTCTCTACAGCACAATTCTTTCTATCATTTAACCACTCCTACCTTGCAAATGTTAAGCTTTACTTGTTTAAAACCAGTGACACCTGTACTGTTTTCCACTTCTGGCAAAGATTATTGATCTGAAACATTAACTCTATTTCTCTATTTACAACTGCAATGTGACCTGCTGAGTATTTTGTATTTAGTTCAAATTATCAGCATGTGCAGCAATTTTCTTTTGATCTTTATCTTACTGCTTGTTGTTCACAGTGTGACCCAATGTACGAGATGCATAGCTCTAGAAGTGAGCTTTATATATAGAGCTTATGTACAGGCCAGAAGGCTTAAAGTGAGAGTCACTGGTATCAGTGGTGCCAGAGGCACCCTCATGATTTTCCTTTACAAAACCACTTTCACTCATGTGGGCATAAGAATAAAAAGGTATCGATTTCTCACCCACATCAAATGATTTCCCAACCGGAGGTTATAAATTAAGCTACAGCTATCATCACCCTGTTAGAGCGGAGAATGTGTCACAGAGTACTTAGATAGTACATTTATCATGTGCGCTGGGAGCTCTAGTTTATACCTTTTAAAGCCCTGCAGTGGGATGGCAGTGAGTGCCAAGGTTGCTCCAATTGTTGAAAGTTCATTCTTCATTTGTGCCATCTGAAAACTGTTGTGAACAGAAAGGTCCAGAAATTAGTTCTGCAAAAAATTAATTTATTAAGATTCCTTCCCTACTTCTCCTTAGATATTCTGCTCAGTAAATCAATGCACAACCTGCCCTGTCAATCAGTTCCCTGAATTCATACAGCTCTTTTCATGTTCAGGCAGCAAGTATTCTTACAGCACAGTGTTAGTGTCCCTATCTGTGAGCCAAGAGGCCCAGGTTCAAGACATACCTGCTGCTGAGGTGATAACAACATCTTTGAACAGGTTCATCAGAAAATATCTATCCTCTGGCAATCATCAAATGAATGCACTGCAAAGTGCTTCAATCAAAACGAAAAGCACCTGCTACCAGAATAGCATGTGTTTTGGAGAGAATACAAAGGTCAATACACCAATGGGTGCTGTTCCCGATTCAATCCCTTTCTCCTGATGTGTGTTCTTGAAACAAGGATGGGAGTTGGGTGGGAAAAGCAATATTTTTGATTTTTTAGCATTTGGAATTATTTTAAATACATATTTATTTTATGGACCTATCAAAGTCCAAGCATTGGTAATACTTGCTGGAGATTTTTCCAAATAATTATAATGAAGAACGTAAATATGTAGACGGTTTATAAACTGAGCAGCATGATTCACCCAGGGCCTAATATGGTGACTGGGGAGGCAGACTAAGCAAATTACACTAAAATAAAACAAAGAAATGCAGATGCTGAAGATCTGAAACAAAAAACAGAAATTGCTGCAGAAATTCAGCAGGTGCGGCAGCGTTTGAATTTGTCCTGAAGAAGGGTCACTGGCCTCAAAATGTTAACTCTGCTTTCTCTCCTCAGACATTGCCAGACCTGCTGAGCTTCTCCAGCAATTTCTGTTTCTCTAAGCAAATTGCACCACAGCTTTTGTTGAGGGCACTGGGTACAATCAGTTGTTGCTCACCACAATACTTGCAGCAGTCCAGAACCAGAGTCCGATTTAGCCTAGAAAAAACAAAGTCTTTCAGGAAACATTTTCAACTTGTCTGAACAAACAGAATTAAAAACAATTCAGTCTTCAGAGATTCTGAGAACAGAGGAACACCTGGTTACCCTGTCCAATCCCCTCCTGCCAGTGGGTGCCATGACCCTGTCCAATTCCCTATTTCTAGTAGCTGCCATCACCCCAAAAATAGTGCAAGGCAAAGATGTTTTGGAGAACAGATGAGGTAAACGCAGTGGTGGCTCAGGTATTATAGTTGGAGATTGCAGGATGGGTCAAGGATAGAAAGGTTAGGGGTTTGAGTGTGCAAATGAGCAAGGGAGCAGCAGGCAGTGGGGAGAGGAACAATGCTTTTATTTTGAGGAAGAACGAATTAGAGTCGGTGTTACTGTTTTGCGAAGTTTATCAGATACAGGTATGAGGAAGTGGTAACTACAGGGAGGACTGAAAAACCAATGACAGCTCCTGACCAGCATAATATACACAAATACTGAAAAGGAAGGTTTACTTGTACAGGGGATTTGGACACTTTACTTCTTAAATTTCGGACACCGGATAATACCCACAAACCTCTGTCGTTTTCTCCAAGTGTCAAAGCTCAACACTCTAATTCCTGAAGCTCAGCATGAAACTTTACATTTTAGACTTTACCAAATTGAATGTGCCATATTCCTCTCGCAGCAGGTGAGTGGTGAAGCCTCTCCAAGTGGTCTGGTCTCCCCAGCTCCAACGTGCTCGATTCAGGTAAGATGAAACGGGCAGATAAAGATAAGGCAGCAGACCAGCTCCAAAACACAGGCCTAACTTCAGCATGGTCCTCACAGATATCTCCTGCACATCAAGACAGCGAAGCACAATGGTATATTTGTGATTCTGTCATAGAGTCAGAACAAAGATAGAACAACAGAACCAAGATGGGAGAGTAGTATATACATCAGCTGGACAGAGAAACAGAAATAAATGCACACAGGAGAGAAGTGGGGGAAAGAGAAAGTCTGAAAAAGTCAAAGGAAGAGGAGAAAGGTTAAGAGAAAGAGAGTTATCAGGACAGAGGTTAGAAAGAGCATTGTGTAGGACAAGGTTAGAGAGAAAGAGAGGGTGAGAGGTTAAAAGAGAAGGGGAACAAGCGGAGAGACATGAAAATTAGGGAGGGAGAGAAGAGAGAGTGTACGAGTGTGCGGGAACAGAAGAATGAAATGACAATGCAGGAAGGAAACGAAGTGGAAAAGATCGATGTCTTGAGGGAAGGTGAAAATGAACAACAGTTGGTGAATATGAGAAGCTGAAACTTGGTTGGCATTTTACCTTCTCTCTTTGTAGTCTAAACAACACCCAGGGCACGATGCACATCACATAGAGAACGATGGTATGCTGGTTACACAGACTCAAGCCACAACTGAATGCTCCCAACAGAGAAAGCTACAATTTGAAACAATGTATCAGATTGAGTGCAGAGCCTTCCACATGAGTTAGAAATATTAGCAGGAAGACAGGCAACCTCCTGTCTGGTATTTAATCCCAACCACCACAACAAAACACTGTCATATGTGCCATGGGAATGTCAGAGGCCACTTATGGGTTGAAACTGAGTACGTTGGCAAGAGATCTGATTTTCTAACCAATAACAAAGCAGGGCTTCCAATTTTAAAAATATTTAAATCCCCTTACAGGACTCTGCACTGTGCTATAATCATCAGGCTGAGCTCGACTGAAACAGATCTGGCACATGTGTGTGAGAGCCTCAAAAATAGAAGAAGGCTTCGAGTTTTGTCTGGTTGGGCTACTATTGCGCTAGCTTACAATTTACCCCAGAATGTTGTTGGTTTTACTGGGTCATCCTCTCTATTTTCCTCAAGGCACATTGGTGTTCACTAACATATATTGATTCCTGATCAAACAGCATCTTAATTTTAAAATTCTCATCCTTGTTTTCAAATCCTTCAACAACTCGTCCATTCCCATCTCTGTACTATTCTCCAAAATCACAACCCTCAAGATAGCTATGTCCACCTAATTCTGCTTGTTTGTTCATCTGATTTTAATTGCTCCTTTGTCAGATGTCTTGGCTTCAAGCTCTGGAATTCTTGCAGTACACATCGTCCCTCTCTACCTCACTCTCCTCCTTTAAGACAGTCCTTACAACCTCCTTCCTTGGCTAAACCTTTGGTGAAATGACCTAAAATCATCTTATGTGGCTTAGTGTTTTATCATACTTCTGTAAAGAGTATTGAGATATTTTATTAAGTTGATCTTTTTCAGGCACCATGTTTTGCAACATTGATGATCACTGCTCTTCAAACTTTATGGTCTTTACTAACCGCCAATCTCCTGATATTGTTCTCAAATTTTATCCCTGTTCTGCTTCTTAAACTATCACTGTATTTCCGCCTATTTCCCTCCAGTTCAATCCTACCAATCAGGTCTTCTAGTTTCTCTGTTCCAAGTCCATATCCAAGGAATTGTTGTTAATTGCATATTAAAGTCTCAATAAAAACACAAGTTGTTAATTATTCCTGCTTGTTCTCTCTTTGACAATGGTCCTTCTACTGATATGATCGGGGGAGGGGCAAGGAGAAGTGGGGGTAGTTATAAAAAAGTTGCCCATGAAATAGTGGACAAATTTAAGGGGACAACAAATGCAGTGACATTGACCTGTCACTGTGTTGGGATTTGGCTTATATCTCCCACACATGCCACTTTAGCTGCACACGTTAATGCTCTCTGCTGCAAGATGGTCAACAACAAAAAAAAACTGGAAGGAAGGTGGATCTTCCTGCAACAGTTAAGATTATTACAGCATCAGGCTTTCAAGTATCTCCAAGTGAGGTTTGCCCCAAAAGCAAATCTGCAGCAATGTGGCAAACTGTTTGCTAGAGGAAACATGATTACAATACAACAGAAAGAATGTACAAGATCAGTAAACAATATTTGCTATGTGGTAGGGTTTCCTTGAGGGTAGAGAGTCCGTAGCGGGAAGCAATGGCCAAGTGGTAGTAACACTAGATTATTAATCCAGGGACCCAGGTAATGGTCTGGGGGACTGGGGTTCAAATTCTGCCATGACAGATACTGGAATGTGAATTCAACAAAAATATGTAATTAAGAGTTTCACAATAACTACGAAGCCATTGTTGATTGTCAAAAAACCCATTTGGTCCACTAATGGTCTTTAGGAAAGGAAACTGCTGTCCTTACCCAGTCTGACCTACATGTGACTCCAGATCCATAGCAATGTGGCTGACTCTTAACTTCCCTCTGGGGATTTAGAAATGGCAATAAAGACTGGCTGAGCTACTGACACTCACATCCCACCAATGAATATTTAAAAATAGCACACTGCACCAATATGGGCATGAAAGCTCTTCAGGGCAATTTTGTGGGTATCAAGGTAGTGTTCACTGAACTAATGTGATGGGGCAGCACAGTGGCTCAGTGTTTAGCACTGCTGCCTCACAGTGCCAGGGACCCGAGTTCAATTCCACCCTCCAGCGACTGTCTGTGTGGAGTCTGCACATTCTCCCCATGTCTGCGTGGGTTTCCTCCAGTTTCCTCCCACAGTCCAAAGGTGTGCAGGCTAGGTGGATTGGCCATGCTAAATTGCCCGTAGTGTTCAGGGATGTGTAGATTAGGTGGGTTATAGGGGGATGGGTCTGGGTGGGTTGCTCTGAGGGTCAGTGTGGACTTGTTGGGCCAAATGGCCTGTTTCCACACTGTAGGGATTCTATATAATATATATATTAATATACATCTCATATGTATATATAAGAGAGGCTGGTAGGCACTCAATGTTATCAACTTTTATCAGATCGCCATGCAACTAGTGAGCAATGATATTGGGGTCTAAGGATTGGATGATGATATTTAAATCAATTTTTGTCAAAAGTCTAAATAAATTAATGCAACTGTTCTTTTGTTAACCCATTGCTCGACTGGAGTCTTTCCTAATCTACTTCACAATAAACAACACACCTGAGTTTGTGATTTGAAGCCAGGCTTGCAACAAACCTTCTCAGTCAATCCCCTGCGACACATTGTTTGTTGTTTATGGGGAAAGCAAGCAACAGAATATACCTTTGACCTTTCCTGTGCTGTTGCTGCTGTACTGAATCGAACCGTCAGGACCATGAGAAGGCTAACAAAAAAATTGTTCAAGGTGAAAACCTCAGCTGCAACAGACCACTGCCATGCCAACCGAGAAAAGCCAAAGAGGCCAGCAGCAAGAATTCCTCCAGTGTACGAATCTGACAACCTGAAACATATGGAATGGGATATCAGAAACAGGAACAAGGCCACTCAGCCCAATCATGCCTGAACCACTGTTCTAACAGATGATGGGTGATTGGTAGCTCGATTCCATTTATTCCCTATTGTGACATTTTCCATGACAAAAATGTTATTTCCATGACTTTAACAAAAACTAATCACAATGAGCAAAAAGAGAATCAGCTGTCATTTGCTAAAATCATTGATCACACAGCCAGTGCAATTTAAAATGATTCAATTATGCTAAAAAGCAATGCACGCCCATAACTGCACCCCCATTCACCATAATGGATAATCACCCAGTTTCGCTAACACTGACATCTTACTAAACCCACTGGATTATGCCAGTTTGATTAAATGAAGTGGGGGTGCCAGTGTTGGACTGGAGTGGACAAGGTCAGCAATCACACAACACCAGGTTATAATCCAAGAGGTTAATGTGAAAATACAAGTTTTCATAGCCTCACTCCTTCTGGTGTTAGAAGGAGCGAGGATTCGAAAGCTTGTGTTTTCAAATAAACCCGTTAGACTATAACCTGGTGTGGTGTGATTTCTTGAGTTTGATTAAAAGCATCTGATCACCAATGAGTGACCTCTGCTGGTTGGCTAGTGAGCAGTCAGGGTGTGGGGAAGAGATGGGGAAAGGGTGTTGAAAGAGAAAGTGCAAGAAATATTAGAAGTCTGACAAAAGCCTAAGTAACAGTTAGATCTTTAGCAAAAAAAGTTGGAAGGACACCAAAAGATAGGTCCTGATCTGTTGCAACTCTCATACCCTTTAATGACTTCATTATTGTAATTCACAAAACATTAAGTTTGTTTTCTTATTTTCTCTCAAAGGGACAGCTAAACCCTGATTGCGCCATTCTCTGAGGCTCTGTCTATACACAACCCAATTTAGAGCAGTGAATGGATTCTATTTCTCTTCCCCTTCCCTACTGGGTGCAACAAAGTTTAAATTTAAAGAGAGAGGTGATAGTGAACTGCAATGGCAGTATCAGAAACAATCCAGTTAGATCCCTTAAGTAAGAAATGAATAACTAGTTTATTAGCAAAAGTTTGTAACCCTTCTCAAAATATAACATACAAACACACAATGTCCAGCCCTGACAAAAATAAATCTGCAGATTATGATCTTAAAAGTACTTTGGCAGAATAACTGTTCAATTCATGAAAATGAATTGTTCACAGACTTCACAAATATTTGTCTGCAGCCAAGTCATTTTACACATAAGCTGATAGCACTGGGGTCTTCCTGGATCAATCGCAGCTGGCTGTGTATATCTAGAATTTTCAGTTTCTACTTTAGATATTTAGCATCCAGAATATTTTGCTTTTGTGTTTATTAATTATGTAGATGGGAACCAGGAGTGGCAAAGTGACATTGAAAGATTCAGTGAGTGCATAAAACTTTGGCAGATGCGGTTCAATGAGGAAAAAAAGAGAGAGGTCATCTAATCTGGACCCAGAAAATTTGAATCAATTTTCTATCTAGCAAGAAAGATGAAACAGTGCAGGAGCAGAAAGATGAAACAGTGCAGGAGCAGAAAGATTTGGGAATTTGAGTACAAAAAAAAAAATCACAAGCTTGTAGACAGGCACAAAAATAATTTCTGAATTCAATGTTGGCATTAAGCTGAAGGGGACTGGAATAATGTAGTAGTTCTATAAAGCTCAAATACAACACGTCAGAAGTAATGCATTTAGTTCAGAGTATCCCAACTCAGGAAGGTCGAAGTGGCCATGTATTTATATAGTACCTTTAAAATAACAGTTCATCCACCTCAAGAATGATTCAACAAACAATACATCAGTGTCAAAGGGATTCAGTCATGAGGACAGCTATTTAGACTGGATTTATATTCCCTTAATTACAGAAGATTAAAAGATGATTTAATTGAGATGCTTATGGTTAAATTAAGTTTATTGCATTAAGAATGGAACCTAGAACAAGGAGCCAATCAGGACACATTCCTCACATTAACTTTATTTTTGGTAAAGATCTAACTGTTACTTAGGCTCTTGCCAGACTTTTAATACTTCCTGAAAATTTGGAACTTTACCCCAATAACAGGGTATTGCATCTAGAGTCAATTAACAATTTCAAATTGAGATTGACAGCTGTGTATTGGGTAAGCAAATCAAGGGTTCTGAAACCCAGGTTGGTTGACAGAATTCAGATACTGCTCACTTACAATTGAATGGAATGGTGGAATAAGTCAGAGGAGCTGAATGACCCCAGAGTATCAGATACCCTGTCTCTGAAACTTTGATAGGAGTGTCTGTAGAGATAGAGTAGGATCCTGTTTCCTATGTTGGACTCACCTACCAGCTGTCTCAAAGATTAATGGGGCTGTAGCTGCTCCCAACATAGCATTTAAAACATTAACTCTGAAAACAGGGGAGCCTAGTGGAAGAATGGTCATTGCCAGCCTAGCCAGGACAGTGAACAATGGGTATCCAGGAGGATGTGCCACCTGAAAAACAGAAAAGCAACAGGCCATAAACCACCCATATCACCCAAAACATAACATGTCCAAAACCATCCATGATCAAGCATCAGCAGCCAGTACCCATCCTTAAAGCAGACCAGAGATAGTAGGAACTGTAGATGCTGGAGAATCCGAGACAACAAGGTGCAGGGCTGGACGAACACAGCAGGCCAAGCAGCATCATAGGAGCAGAAAGGCTGACGTTTCGGGCCTAGAAGG
>NC_063354.1:29301919-29327204 GCF_021869965.1 Rhincodon typus
GTCTAGATTTCCCCTGACCTCATCTGCACTAAGACAACAAGGTGCAGACCATTCTGGCCAATTGCTGGATGCACCAACAGAGGAGACAGTCTTAAGGGGGATACAATTGACTACAATACCAAATCCAGATCACGTCCAGGTGAAAAAAAACCTACCTTAGACTTCTCCACCCAATGCTCACTCAACACACATCTACTACTGTCATCTCTTACAACTTCCAAATCCCAAGATCATGATCAATGGTAAGGTCAACCACTTCCTTCTGCCCTTGTCCACTTAGTTTTCCTTCCCTTCCCTAAACCCCAACATGCTCAACATAGATCTTAGGAAAAAGCTCCCCAGGCTTTGTGCCAAATTTCCAGTGCCCTCATTTCTGGGCAACACACTGAATAGTCAGCCAGCTCAAGCACTCCATTGTATCTGTTGTGGAGCCTCCCTATTTTGCTGGCCCACTACTGTCTTTACTCCCTCAAGTCAGAGGACCTCAAACTCAGCACATGCAGTATAACTTGTCAGATCATCTGGCATGGAAGAGGTGAAAGACTTGGAATGGTAGTAGCAGTCAAGAGGGTGGCTCTGTCAGGTGGAAACAGAAATAGGATGAGACCATACTTCTTGTATTGCTGCCAGTACCTCAACATCCTAGCCCCTCCCAGGGCCCCATTTACCTGCTCCTTGCATTTTTCAGTTTTGTTTCTACTTTATCCACATCACTTCCATGAGATCCACCTAATAATTCCTTGATTTCCCAGGTGCCTTATTAAACTCAGGATTCACCCGTTTCATACACTAGCCACTGTGCATTTAACTCATAGTAAAATACCGTCTCTATCTTCAGCTCACCCTTCATCTCTAAACTGCTTTCTCTCAAACAGGTCATCCCAACCTTTCCCATTTCCGTCAAATCTCTTTAACCTTTCTTGGGCTCTTGGTGCTCCTTCCTATCCATCACTCCCTGCACCATTCACCCAAGGGGGCAGTTTCTCTTCCTTATCACACCTCGTACATTGTCCAGCATCTAGGCCACCTCTCAGTTTTACTTCCAATCCAAACAGAGATAAAAAAGTCAAAATGAACAGGATTCTCTCTGACTCCACACCAGGAATTGGGGAAATCTCACATCTTTATGCTTTCTTGCCACTAATCTCATTTCCACCACCACCCCCTCGCCGCCATTTGTTCAAACTGACTCTCGTTGGCCTATTGAAAACCGTAATCCCATGCTTTGTGTCCCTCACCCCGTGAGGAGGGGATAAAAACGCCCGATTGCAGCTCTTCATTTTCTACCAGGGTTTCTCCATCACCAGCATCAACCCGACATCAACACTGAAGCTGCAGGAATTCACTCACCCCCAGTTCGCAAGCAGCAGTCACCAGCTCTCCTGTGGAAACAACAGCAACATTCATGTGACTGAGAGGAGCAACAAAAACAACGCCACCCCATTCCTCACACACCCACCCCCCGGCCCAGCACTGACCAGAGTCTCCCCCGGGCACCGTGCGCTGTACTGTCCGCAGATAGACGGCGGACAAACCACCGAGGAGCAGCAACGGGCCGAAGCCCGAACCCGGACCCCCGCCGTTTCCAGGGAAACCCATGGAAACCAGGGATCCACAGCACTTCCGTGAACACAGCACTATGGGTAGTATTGGACCAACGAAACAAAACGTACTGTAAGGGCCTGATTTTGTTCCTGATTTAAAGCATCCGCAGTTCTTTCGGTTTTTATTTGGTACTGTAAGGGCCTTCACAGCGCTTCCAGTGGCACGCCGTAACATCCCAAACAGCAGCCTGGCAATTACCCAATCTGACAATTCCAGTGAGGGTGACACTATTGCCTTGATTCTGAGCAGGATTAAAAACATCAACAGAGCCCAGCTAAAGAAAGTTTTGAGCTAACTAAGTATTAGGATCTGGCTGTTGTCACTGATTCTCACCTATAGGTGCCACTAGCTAGGTAAGGTATCACTTCTCCTTGCTCATTAATAAATCGAAAGACTGTGGAAGAGAGACTGACAGCCAGAGTGATCCTGATGCAGGCCTCAGTTATCTCAGACCTGGGGATAACCACTTGGGCCAAGCTCAGATGCAGACTCCCTGAGACGGTGTTCACACCCCAATGTATTCATTCACTGAAGATCAGTAACGTGGTCCTGAAATATGGCCAATAGTTGAAGAGCAGCGGTCTTAAATAGAATCCTCCTAAGGTTTCCTGCATGACAGGTGCATTTAGCCACTTAATTCGATACCAAGGAACAGTTGTGTGCATGAGATTCAAATCAGGCTATGGCTTCTAACAATATCCCAGAAGTAGTACCAAAGACCTGTGCCCCAAAACTAGACACGCATCTCTCCAATCTGCTCCAGTAGAACTGCTACACTGGCAATAAGTGGCATTTATTCATCAGTCCAACTTGCTCACCAATGTTCACTTTGGATTCTGCCAGGGCCACTCAACTCCAGACCTCATTATGGCCTTGGTCCAATGGATCAAAAAGTCTAATTGCAGTGGTGAGGTAAGAGTGACTGCTGTTCATATTAAGGTAGCATTTGACCATATGGCATCAAGTAGAACTAGGACAAGTCACCACCAGTTGGAGTCATATCAAGCACAAACGAAGGAGGGTGTGACTGTTGGAGGTCAATCATCTCACCACTCCACCTCAGGACATCTCTGCAGCAGTTTTTCAGGACTGTGATCAATAACTTTTCCTCCCTCCCCTGGTCAGATGTGGAGAGGTTCCCTAATGATTGTGCAATGTGCTGCACCATTCACGATTCCTTAAGTACTGAAGTAGTCTATGCCCATATGCAATAAGATTTACACAAAATTCAAGCTCATACAGATGAGTAGTATGTAACAATTGTGACACATGTATGCCAGTAAATAATGATTTCCAACAAAAGCGTATCTAATTGTCTCCCATTGATATTCAGTGACATTACTATCACTGAATCCTTCACCATCAACATTCTAGTTTTCATCATTGACCAGAAACTGAACTGGACCAATCATAAATACTTTGGTAACAAGAGCAGGTCAGAGGCTAGGAATTCTGCAGCAAGTAACTCATGCCCTCACTCCTCAAAGTTTGTCCAACATCTGTAACACACGTCAGGAATATGATGAAATACTCTTCACTTTCCTAGATACACACAGCTCCAGCAACACTCAACAACATCCAGGACAAAGAAGCCTCCTTGTTTGGTACCCTATCTACCAGCTTAAGCATTAGTTTCCTCTTCCACCAAGGTACACTGGCAGTAGTATGTACCAGCTATATGATGCACTGCAAAAACCTGTCAAGCCTCCTCTGCCAGACCCTTCCAGACTTGTGCTCTTGCCACTTGAAAAGGGCAGCAAATGCATGGGAACAGCACTTTCTGCAAGTTCATTTCCAAGCATCACACAATCCTTACTTGAAACGTCTTGCATTGATTGATTTTCACTGGGTCAAACTCCTGAAAATCCACCCCTAACAGAATTTTGGAGGTATCTACACTATGTGGACTACAGTAGTTCAGGGATATGGTATTATGGATGGCCTGCAAAGCATTTGCTTCCTCAAGAAAGATAAATGCAAAATATTAATTTAATACCTCAATTATGCCCCTGCCTCTGTGCATAAAAACCCTTTTTGGTCTATATTTAAGCAACTCCTTCTTTTGTCTCCCATTTAACTTCATAAATGCCAATAAATGACTTTAAGATTCCCTTATGTTAACTGCCAATCTCTTTTCATACTCTCTTTTTGCTTCCCTTATATGGAACATTTTACATTCAGCTGGTGCTCCGTTGTATTATCTAATTTACATCTTTTACTCCATAATTTACTCCTCCTTCATCTCAATCTCCATCTCTATCATCAAGGCAGCTCTTAATTTGTTTGGCTTGGTTTTCACCCGTGTGGAAATAATCCAGGCACAGTAACGGGGGTATATCTCTTCTATGAAGGTATAACATTAGTCAGTTAAATTGAAATCAAAGATTGGCAAGGAAAAACTTGGGTCAGTTTCATTCTTATACAGCTCGGCCCCCCCAACCAAGTTGACTTTCCATCAGTTAATTATTCTTGTTCTGGATCATCCCTTGCTCTTTTTGCTGAAGAAGCTAAACTCGCTGTTTGATGTTTGCTGCCTCGAATAAGCTTAGCGCTGTCCCTTTAAGAGGTGGCTGCAATGGGAACTGGGCGGTTGGCTGTTGCTCTGTGCGGCTGCGCGCTGTAGAAGCGGTGCGGGCCCTTTAAGAGGTTTTACCTGGCGGCCACACCTGACGGCGGGGACTCGGCTTGTGAGAGGGGAGAGCCCGGTAGTTAGTACCACCCAGAGCTCAGGTAAGACCGGGAGGGCCCAGGGAGATTGGTGTGACTCGGGTAATCCAACCACATTTTTCCCCCAAGCCCGGCGAGGAACCCGATAGCTCGGAGCCGGATGGCAGGCCTGTCCTGTGGCTCAGTTGCAGAGCAACGACCGGGGATTGAGTTAGGTTTACTGCAGTCACGGGAAATGGCAGCTGGCCTGGTTGCCGTTAATCAGGCCAAACTCCGTATGAATGTTTGTGTTGATCAGGACTTACTAATCAGCTTGATAATAGATAATCACTTGGGTAATGGTTAACTATTTGGGTAATGGATTGCAAACCAGGTTAGTAATCAACTGGATAATATAACCAGCTTAACGTATTTTTAAATCAACTTGCCCAGAAACGTGGATACACGCCTCTGGAGTAGATGGGATTTTTGAACCTGGGCCTCTTGGTTGGTGGGTACGGACCACTGCACCACATGAACCCTCCTAGTTTTGTAATAAAGTAATTAGGAAGTTGTTGACATCATTGTAATCCCAACTTTGTGCTTTTCTTTTACAACCCCATGTATGAATTCTATCAACAGGTTTTTGCCCTTGCCACCATGCTAAAAGTGGCCTTATGATATGTAACTGTAATGAAGATTAGTTGTCCTGTTTTGCTCTTTGTAGCTTTTTGAAGGATTAACATAGAATTTTACTCCTTCTTTACTGAACTGAGAGAGGTGGAGGACAGGGGGCCTGTACTTAACAATTGTGTTTCTAGCTCACAAATCACGGTCTGACAGGTGCTTAAAATGGCATTTTGTTTTTCTTGCTTCTTTCCTGTAACTTCAGGTGATTTCTTCTCCCACGTGCCCCCACCAACCCCCTATCTAACTGTAGCTCCTTCTTTTTTCTTATCTACAAGCTGCCTTTGTGCCATCTGAAAATACAGTATTGGCTTTTCATGTATGCTATACCTAGCTGTACTTCACCACTATCTCTTTTCTAGATTGCTCTAAGTTACGACATTCAGTACTGAATGAGTAAATTTGTTTGTTTTTCCCCAATTGAAATTTGGAAGACAGAAACCAGAGAACTAATGTATTAGCAAACCTGGATACAAGATAAGTGGGGTGCACTTGTGCAGGGATGCACAATGCCTGCAAAATGACACAGGTTAAGTGAAGGAGTAACAAGATGGCACATAGTGTATAATGTAGGGAAATGAGATTATTCTACTTGCTTTTAAATACAAAAGTATACTTTTTACAAGTGTGAAACTATGTTGATTACTTTTCCAAGAAATTTGGCTGTACAAGGCATGTCAGATGTATGGCATGTAGATAATAGAGGAAACAATGAGACACATAGCATGTTAGTATTTGTATTCAAATTCCCTTTGCAACAAGAATCAAAAATGTCTTGTTATGATTATAGAGGGCTGTAGCGAGACCAGACCTGGAATACTTTGCGCAGCTTTGGCCTCCATGTTTGAGGAAGAATGTATTTGAATTGAAGGTGGTTCAGCTGTTCTGTCCTTGCCCCTGGAGGGAGGAGAGTTTTTGATACTCACAACACTATTGCTAAAGTTGGGTCTAGTATGTGCACTCTGATCATGAAGATATGTAAAAATCTTCCTTGCTAAATGATGTTTCAATCGTGTCTGTTATATTTGTGTTCTCAACTTGTGTCAAGAGTGCAGAAGAATGCCAAGCTAATCAAAATTGATTCAAAAGAACAGCACCTTTGTATTATGATAAAAGATGCTGGAAATGCTCAGCAGATCTGGCAGTATCATTTCTGACCATGACCTTTCAGCAGAACTTGCCTGAAAAGCATTTTTTTTAAAATGGCAGAGACAATAAAATCCCAAAGTTATCTTGAATTTCAAACAAATGGAGTAGCTATCAGATTGATATCAGTTCGTGTTTCTTTAACAGTCAGGGAGTGAAAACCAGGGAATCAACAGTTTTATTTGTTGTGATCTACGTACATTGCTGAAGCAGTCAAGGGACAGTAGAATCTCAATTTTTCGTTCTCCATGTGTGCTTTTACATTTTGCCAACAGTAATCTTCCTAGTTCTTTTTAGTGATCTGGAGGATATTTGGTTAGAGACAAAAAACTGTAGATGCTGGAGTCCGAGGTAGACAAACAGGAAGGAGGAAAAACACAGCAAGCCAGGCAGTATCTGGAGGAGAAGTCAATGTTTTGGGTATTACCCTTCTTCAGGACCAGATGCCGGGGTAGGGGGAGCTGCACGTAAAGGCGGGGAAGAGGGAGGATAGTGGAATGGTGGTGACAAGTGGATGGTTTGTTGATGGGGTTCTGTAGAGGATTTGGAAGTTTTATTTCACCATGTCTTCCCAATATTTCTCAATCAACACCCCTCCTTCAGCCTAAACCTGGACATTGTCCAGTCCTTGCTGCATTTGGGTATGGATAACTCTCCTTTGAACAAAGAGCCATGAATAGTGCTGCCCTTTGCCCACTCATCGGTAGATATTCTGTTGGCTGGAACAGGGTGTCTAAGACCCCGTAGACTCCTCAACCAGTGTACACAATGTTAATTTACCCAGGCATCTTAGCATGTATCAGGAAAGGACTACACAGCACAAGTCTGCAGTCAGTGAACCAGGTCACAAATTTATTTGGAAACAACAAAGGTTAAGAGTTAAACTTTACACTTCGAACAACTCTATATTTGTAACTATCCAATTCTTTGGATTCTGAAACTTCCAGATACTCATAACTTTTGCTAGCCTGTTGAAATGTTCAGTCTGTTTCTCTCTTCATGACATGATTCTCATTGTGGTCAGAGGGTGAGCTGCTGTGGTCACTGCTGTATACCAACGTACCTCTAGGTTGGTTGGAGAGTAGGGTTACCCCGAGTCCTGCTGGGCTAGGTTCTTAGACCCTCCTAGCTACCTTCTGGAGTTTTCCAAGGACTTGATCAATCAGAGGTTTCAAATTTATTGGCTTTATCACCTTGAAATGCTGCCAATGGTTCTCGATGGCTTGCTTAACAGCGACCCTGCTGTCTGCTTTTGGGCCTGGGATTGTGGCTTCATCCCAGAATGTATTACTGGTCTTTTGTCGTGGTGAAGCATGTCTGCCCCGTGCATCTAGTGGTGTTTGTTTGTCAAGAAGGGTTGAATTGCCCTTTCACACTTGCTGATCTGTTTCTGGTTCCTGTGCTTGAATCTTGCAAGGACTTGTACCCTAGGCTGAATTGGCTCTTCTGTCTGTCTAGGCTCAGGCAGTCCCAGCATACTTTGCTCATTGGCCAGTTTTGCTGCCCTGTTTTCAGTTGCTGTGCCTGTATTTGTGGCCTCCCTTCTTAATGACTTTGGTTTCACTAGAGCAGTCACAGGCTGTACAATCCCCATATCTGACTTTGTGGTGGAAGGAAGGTAATTGATCAAGCATCTGAAGATGGTTGAGCCTTGATCACTGCGCTGAGGAACTTTTGAGGTCTCATGTGGTGCAGTGTTAATGTCCCTACCTCTGAGCCAGAAGGCCTTTTGGTTGATGTCACATCTGCTCCAGAGGTGTAAATAACATCTCTGAACAGGTTGATTTTCAAAAGTATCTACAGTTTCCAAACAAAAAAATACGCTGAGGAGTTCCAGCAGTGATATCCTTAGATGGAGATGATTGATCTCCAATAGCCATAACCACCATCTTTTGTACTTGGGATGACTCCAGCCAGCAGAGTTACCTCCGATTCCCGTTGACTCCAATTTTTTGCTCTTGATTTACCTGGTCAAATACTGCCTTGATGTCAATGGGAATCACTCATGCCTCACCTCTAGAATTCAGCTCTTTCTCCTTGGAATATTTTGTATTTAATAAAATGTATTATTTTGAGTAAGTTTTAGCTTGCTGTGTATGCTGTAATTATGAAAAAAATTTGTTGGCTAGAATCTGTCCCATTGCATCTTTGTAAATCACGTTTGTTTTGCCATTTGTAATATTTGTTGGAAATGTATCTCCATGAATGATGTGACTTGACTGTGTTCCTCAAGCATCAACCTTGACTTTTTTTTTTTAAAAGTCAAGTCCTGGAGTAGGACTTGCACCTGCAACTTTGTGACAGAGGCAAAAGTGCCCCTAACCAACTCCTCCACTTTTGAGTTTGGAAGCGCTTCTTTTGTAATCTGTCTTCACTTTCAGTTGTTCCCACCCCAGTTATTATAATTTAACTCCCCTTTGGCACCTTTATCATGCATTGTATAATTCGAAGAGCTTCCATCAGCCAAACTGCTAGAAATTTTACAGTTTGTGAACAACATAATAAATGTTTCTATATTCCACCAGAGGCTTTCCTTGAGGTGCAAGTTCCCTGATCAATTCACATGGGGATTAACTTCATTCGAAAGAACACCGGGTGCAGTATTAGGTTTTGTGAGGCTGTAGAGTCGTAGTCTGTTTCGATACTGTATGATTCTCTTTGGTTCAACTAGTCCATGCTCACCATGTTCCCAAACTAAACTAGCCCCACCTGCCTGCATTAGGCCCACATCCCTCCAAGCCGTTCCTATTCATGAACTTCTCCAAATGTCTTTTAAATATTGTAACTGTACCTGGATCCACCACTTCCTCAGGCAGTTCATTGAATATATGAACCACCCTCTGTGTGGAAAAAAATTGCCCCCAGGTTCCCTTTAAATCATTTTGCTCTCACCTTTAAAAGTATGCTCTTTAGTTTTGAATCCCCACCGTAGGGAGAAGGCCCTTGCTATTCACCTTGTCTGTGCCCCTCATGATTTTATAAATTTCTATAAGGTCACTCCTCAACCTCTTATGCTCCAGGGGAAAGAAGTCCCAGCCTATTTTTATAACTCAAACCCTCCATTCCTGGCAAAATCCTAGTAAATCTTTTCTGAACCCTCTCCAATTTAATATCTTTTCTGTAGCAGGGTGACCAGAACTGTATGTAGTACTGCAAAAAATAGCCTCACCAACGTCCTGTACAACTTCAACATGACATCCCACTTCTTAATATTACTGTGTATCTGGAAGCACAGCCTTGCAGTCCCTGTCTGAAATGCTGGTGCTGTTGTCACAAGACATGTTTGGGCCTGTGCAGTATTGTTCCTAGTTAGTAAGCTATTTGTGACTGGCTTATTGGTATCCTGAGCTTTGGAAAGTACCTGCTTGAACTCTGAGAAACAATCACTGGGCTCT
The DNA here is from genome assembly GCF_021869965.1 of Rhincodon typus. Lineage (NCBI taxonomy): Eukaryota > Metazoa > Chordata > Chondrichthyes > Orectolobiformes > Rhincodontidae > Rhincodon > Rhincodon typus. The sequence continues at coordinate 29,311,399 of NC_063354.1, forward strand.
TCTGAGCATTGCAGCTTGGAATTCCCAAATAAACTGCTTCTCCTGACATTTCTTACCTTGTAAAATTGTGTTTAAATATCAGGCAGTTCAGTACAAACTGTGGGGCTTTTTTTAAAAAAATAAAAATAAATAAATAATATTACCCAAGACAGAATTTCAAACACTGAAATAGCAGTCCTGCACATTGCAGAGACAGACTATTGCACAGAGTCACTCCTGTGTTGCCTCCCTGTGGGCATTTACAATCCATCTCTCAATTCGATATGCCAAATATTTTAGTTTCCAACAGGGATTAAGTTGATTATATTGCTTGATTCATTTAGTACAAGATTGGTTCTGCTTTTAAGTTAGAATTACATAGTCATAGAATTATACAGCACAGAAATTGATCCTTCAGTCCAACTTGTCCATGTCAACCAGCTATCCTAAAACTATTTCGTCCCATTTGGCCCATATCCCTCTAAACCCTTCCTATTCGTATACCCATCCAGATGTCTTTTAAATGTTGTAATTGTCCCAGCCTCCACCACTTCCTCTGGTAGCTCATTTCAATCACACATACTGTCTGGGTGAAAATGTTGCCCTTCAGTTCCCTTTTAAATCTTTCCCCTCACGTTAAACGTATGCCCTCTAGGTTTGGACTCCCCGATCCCTTGCAAAAAGACCTTGGCTATTCACCCTATCCTACTCTAAATCTCTATATAACCCCCTTAGCCTCCACGCTCCTGGGAAAATAGCCTCAGTGTATTCAGCCTCTCCCTATAGCTCAAACCTTCCAACCCTGGCAACATCCTTGTAAATCTTTTCTGAACCCTTTTGAAGTTTAACAACATTCCCCCTGTAGCAGGGAGACCAGAATTGCACACAGCATTCCAATAGTGGCCTAACCAATGCCCTCTCCAGCCACAACAGGACTTCCCAACTCCTATAGTCAGTGAAGGCAAGCATGTGAAATGCCTTCTTCACCACTCTGTCTACCTGTGACTCCACCTTCAAGGAACTATGTTCCTGTACCTCTCTGTCCCTTTGTTTGGCAACACTCCCCAGGGCCCTACCATTAACTTTAAGTCTTGCCCTAATTTCCCTTGCGTCATGTTGCAAAATGCAACATGTCACATTTAGCTAAATTAATGTCCATCTGACCAAGGTTCCTTTGTACTCGGACATAATCTTCCTCACTGTTCACTACACCACCAATTTTGGTGTCATCTTCAAATTTAATTACAATACCTCTTATATTCACATGCAAATTGTTGATGAAAAGCTGTGGACCCAGCATGATCCTTGTGGCACACCACTGGTCACAGGCCTCCAGTCCAAAAAGAAACCCTCCATCACCATGTTCTTTTTCCTTTCTCAGAGCCAGTTTTGTATCCAGTTGGCTAGTTCTCCCTATATTCTGCGTAATCTAACTTTGCTAACCTGTCTGCCATGTGGAACCTTGTCGAATGCCTTGCTGAAATCCATATAGACAATGTCTGCTGCTCTGCCTTCATCAATCTTCTTTTCATCGCTTCCAAAAAAAACTCAAGTTATTGAGACAAGATTTTCCATGCACAAGGTCATGTTGACTCTCCTAATCGATTCTTGTCTTTCCAAATACGTGTAAATTCTGTCCCTCTGAATTCCCACCTAACCCCCCAACAACTTGCTCATCACTGACTTCATTCTCACCAGTCTATTGTTCCCTGGCTTTTCCTTACCATCTTTCTTAAATAATGGCACCACATTAGCCAGCCTCTAGTTTTCTAGCACCTCATCTGTGGCTATCGATGATACAGATTTCTCAGTAAGGAGCCCTTCTAGCTTTTAGTCATTAGTTCTTCCTTGACCTGATGCAATTTATCTTTGTTTTGTCAGCAGCATCTTCAAGTTTTAACTTTTTTGTCTCGTGTTAGGAGATAAAGCCCTGTAGTATAGGCATTGCACTTGTAACTGAAGATTGCTATACGAACTAATGCTGCTCCTTTCTCTGTGCCGTTAGTCCATGATAAACGTCGATGTATTTACTGAAGTGGAAATACATGTCCTGCACGGAGTGTCTGAGTGTCTGAATGCCTACTTAAACTTGTGAACCACTGAAAAAGAAATCAGATGAATCATTGATCATTTGTTTTTCATCTACAGTGACCATGATGCAAATTGACTTGATTTAACTGTCTATACTGATGAACGGTTGGGTCAGAGTGAGTATTTTGCTGTAATTTAATTCTACTCCCAGCTGGCTAGTCATTTCATTGTGCCGCATTCTTGGTGAGTAACTTGTGTTACTATGTTAGGAATTTTCCACTCTGCAATCTATAGCAGATTGAGCAATTTTCCTGTTGCCTAAAATGCACTTAGAATCCTGTGAAGTGAAATTAACAGCAGTGCAGTCCAAGGGGGAAGAAGGCAGAGTTGATGGTTGTGGTAGTTGTGCATGGCTGATGGAACAGGTGACTCTGGATCATATGTCCTTTCTTTGTGTAAAGTTTTCTTGCAAAGCAGTTTAAATTGTGATGGAGGCACTCACTAGTAGGCCTTCTGTTTTGTTTGAAGGTTTTTTTTTAAAAAGTGAAAACTGCAATGAGGGAGGAGAACAAAATCCTTTTTGGTGCCTACTTCCTTTTGGAAAATCATAAAAGGAAAGGTCTTGTTTTCTTGCTGAGCTTCCAGTTTAGCCAACTTTCACACATTTAGTGTGTCATCCATCATTAACTGAATAAAGTATTCTACAGGCACTTAAAGGAAAATTTTAGTTAGGAATGGGATCACTGAAAGGTAATCTTGGATGAGCAATGATCACAAAGTGGCAGAAATATTCTTCTCATTCAATCTTTGCCTGGAAATGCATTTTTAGAATCATCAGTCATGAGTAATACAGCGTGGAAACAGACCCTTCAGTCCAAACTGGTTCATGGTGCCCACTCAGCTAGTTCCAATTGCCCACACTTGGTCCATAATACCTGTAAACTCTTCCCATTCATGTACCTTTTTAAATGTTGCTATTGTACCTGCCTCAATCACTTTCTCTGGCAGCCCATTCCATATACTCACCACTCTGTGTGAAGAAGTTGCCCCTCAGGTCCTTCGTAAATCTTCCTCCTCTTACTTTAAACCTATGCCATCTAGTTTTCAATTCCCCATCCCTGGGAAAAAGACACCAGAATGTTCATCCTAACTATGCCCCTCATGATTTTATACGTCTCAATAAGGTCAACCCTCATTCTCCTACGTTCCAAGGAATAAAGTCATTACCTGAAGAGCATCTCCCTGTGACTCAGGCCTGTTAGTCCTGGCAACATGAAGTTTGCTAATGAATCTTTCCTACAACTTTGCAAGTTTTTCCCAGAACAAAAATCAAATTCTCCCACTCATATGGCAAAGAGAGGAACAACTGTTTGTGTAGATTAGTTAAACCAAATGGACAATGAAGTGCAGTGTATTCGTTGTGATCATCTATCCTTATTCTAAAAACTGTCACTTTTAGTATCTGACAAGAGCTTTTAGAGCTCTAGATTTTAACAATAGCGATGTGGAGTAAAAGCAAGAGGGTTATGTAAGACCTAATTCTAGCACTTGTTAGACTTCAGCTGGAGTAATGTGTAGCATTCTGGGTAGTATGTTATAGGAAAAATCTGAATGCGTTGTGGAGAGAATAGAAGAGCTTTAGGATTGGTTTGCAATTCTAAAACTTCAGTTATGAGGACAGATGGGGGCATTTCGCTTCTGGAGCGGACAAGGTTCAGAGGGCGTTTGTCAAAAGGCTTTCAAATTCATTGGGATGCTGAACAGAGATGTTGAGGAATTGCTCCCATTCATAAAACGATTGGATGTGCCGGTGTAGATTTGATGACTTGCGAGCAATTTTTTTTTTTTTTTTTTTTGCTCTACAGTGAGTGGCTTGTATCTAGAATACTTTGTTTGGAAATGTAGTTGATGCATCAGTGGGCATTGGAAGATTGTTTAATAGAAATAATGTGTAGGGGAAAGCCAGGTGATTGGCACTGAGCACTATGCTCATTCAGAGAGCTTGTGCAGACATGGGCCAGATAGCTGCCTTCTGCACTAAAATAATTCTGAAATTGTGTATTTGAGCAACAGTTGACATCACTGCAACACCATGAGGCTGAGTGTTTCAAGGATAGCATGTTTATAGATGTAGTCATCCCTACAGCGTAAGAATATACAAGAAGAGAAGAAATAGGTAGTCATAAGGAACTCCGTGATGGGCAGTTACTGAAGGAGTCTCCTTAATTCATCTTTTTCCCCACAACTGTGAATATTGAGAGTGATAGTTCCTCTGGGGAGTTTAACCAGAGCCAGGTCTGTGGCAGAACAGATTACTTCATGGTGTAGGGCTTCATGAACAAAGAATTGCAAATCAGTGGTGATGGGTTGTTTATTTTTAGAATTTCTGCAGTTGTTGGGTGCTGATTAAACTTAGTTAGCAGCCGTGTAGGGATCAGGAGATAGTTGTATCAGAAATACCAAAAGGTACAAAATACCAGTTTAAAAATAGCACAAGAGCAGGAAGTAAGTTTTTTAGGTGACGTCAGAGTAAGAAGTTGTGAAGTCTCACCCTGGCTTGGCTCTAAGAACGGAAGTATTGGCTGTTACTGGTTCAGGAAAGATGGGAAAGGATGAAAAGGTGATGAGGCTACTCTATTGGTTTGAAGCACAGTGTTGCAGTATTGCAGAGAGAGAGGATAGACTAGAGGAGTTAAGGATGGAATCCGTTTGGCTAGAGCTAAGGAACAAAAAAATTACAAGTTCCTTGCTTAGTGTTGTGTAGATCATCAACTGGTGGGAAGGATGGAGGGGAGCAAATTACAAATATATTATTAATCATAGTGCAGTTATAATGGACTTTCCTAGCCCATATTTGGATAATTATAGCAGTGTAAGGGGCAACAGTACCTAGAAGGCTTTCAAGAATAATTTCTACAATATTTTCCCTGTCCAGGGAGAAAATACACTTCTTCTAGACTTGGTTTGGGGGAATGAAGTGAGCCAAAAAGATGAATATTTCAGGCGTAGTGATCATTCATCATACAGTCTTGATTGGTAGTAGACCAAGGACACTATAGGGGAAGAATAATTAACAGGTAGAAAGTCAATTTCAATGTGGTAAAAAGGGATCTGTTACAAATAAATTTGGAGTCAATTATGGTGTAGTGATTGTAATGAGGTCAGCCAGGTGGACTTGATGGAATGAGTTCCCTATGGGGCTGGTAGTCTGGTCCAAATCAGGATCCATGGCTGACAGATGAACAGGAGTGTGAGGTTCTGTTCACTTAGCTATCTCTGAGGAAGCTGGATTAGTGTCAAGGACTCTCCATGTAAATGAAGAATGATGGGGTACCAACTTCTGGAGTTACTTCAGGTGGTGCTAAAGGACTAGAAAATCACAAACCTTACATCTTTTTCCAAAAAAAGGGTCAAGCCAGCCAATTTAACTTGGGTGATGGAGAAACTTCTACCAATGATGTAGGGAAAGAAATCATCATCGTCTTCTAGACAAATACAAGTTAGTTAGGGAAAACCAGTCTCCAGTTGAGAGAATTGTTTGGGTTTTTTCTTTTTGAGAAGGCAAGTGTTGCTGTATTGCACGTGAACATTCGAAGGATGCCTTCCAACAAGTTTGCGAGTGATATTAGAACTCGTGCAACGAAAGGGACCAGGACCACACGGACGTGAAATTAGCTGAATGACCAGAAATTGAAAATAATCTGCATTTCTTGGGTTTATGAAACAAAGCAGAAATTACTGGAGAAACTCCAGTCTGGAAGCACCTGTGGAGAGCAAGTAGAGTTTAATGTTTAAAGCCTAGTGACCCTTCAACACAAAACAATTTCAAAATAGTGGCTAATGGATGGTTTTTGGACAGGGAGGTTTGTCGTAGAGCTCCACAGGACTGCATGTTGGGACCCTTGCTCTTCCTGACTGAAACCTTGGTGTATTTGGCACAATAACCAAGCTGGTAGATGATTCAAACTTAGAAACATTGAACTGTGTGGAGGATAGAGTGTATGCTTTATCAACCAGTATCCTCGGTTTTGTTAATAGACACACCAAGTATGAGAACAGGGAAGTTTATTTTACTTGTCCAGGACACCAGCTTTGCATCAGCTGAAGTGATGCCTGGAGTTCTAGGTGTTGCACTTCAGAAAAGATCCAAAGGCATTGGAGAGAGTGCAGAAGAGATTTGAGAGAATGATTCCAAGGATGATGAGCTTCCATTGTGAAGATAGATTGGAGATGTTGGGACTGCTTTCCTGGGAGAAGAAAAGCCATAAGGTGTTTCGGTCAGGCAATGAAATGTGATCCTGTCTGGATAGCATATGTGGGGAGAAATCCTTTTCCCATCATAAAAGGATCAAGAGTGCACAGATTTTAAGTAGTTGACTAAAGAGACCAGCATTTGCTGAACAAAGAAGTCTAAGGTTGATAATGCGCTGCATTGATAGTATGATGGAGGGATAACTCCAACTAAAGCAGTCAAAAAGGAATTGAGTTGTTATCCAATAAGGAAGAATGTGCAGGATTATAAAGGAAAGGATGAGACAATTGCTGTGCTTATCTGGAGAGCCAGTGCCAACACGTTAGCTGCCTTCTGTGCTTTAACAATTCTGTTTCTGTGCATCGCTAATTCTCTTTGGGAAGAGTTGGAACAATGGAGGTTCAATGTCAATAAGACATCTTGGTTCAAAATGGGAAACCTCACTTGACTGTATTAAAATCCATGCCCCACAGTTTTGCTGTAATTGATCTATCAACTTCATTATTTTACACTCCTATCTACATAACAGCATACCAATCTTGATGTTATTGGCAAACTTGAATCTATGGCTGTCTAACTTGCTAATCAGTTTGGTTCATGGGATATGGCATACCTTTTACAATAGGAAGGCAGTGCCTAGTGTTCATGTTTTAATCACAGGGGTCTATGACACAGAAAAATGCTCTTTCACCCATCGAGTCTTTCAGTCAAAAACAAGCACCTAACTATTTTAATCCCATTTTTTAATACTTTTATACTTTGGAATTGCAAGTGCACATCTTGAGTTCTTAAATGTTATGAAGGATCCTGTCTGTACCACCTTTGCAGGCCCTAAGTTCCAGATTCCCACCACCCTCTTAAATCACTGGACGAATATCCAGAGCCCGAGGCCAATGTTCGGGGTTTAAATCCCGCAATGGCAACTGGTGACATTCTAACTCAATGATCAAGTTAGCCAGGTGGTGACATGTATCAAAAATCCATTTGGTACATCAATGCCCTTTTTAAGGGAAGAAAATCTGTCATCTCGCCTGACCTGACTGAGATGTGATTTTTGACCCACAACATGATTAACTCTGAACTGCCCTGTGTGTGATTAGGGATGTACCATCAGTGATGCCCACACTTGAACAATGAAAATCACTGTTTGCAGGACCTTGCTGTCTAAAAGTTGATTGCTGTGCTGTCATACTGCACCCTAAATTAAACTGGTTTATTGCTTGTAAACTGGCAGATCAGTTCTTGAGAGCTCGCTAGAATCCTAGTGGTCATTGGCCTCCGGTACATGTTTGCTACCTTTGTTGATCTAATCTGACCATGTGTCTATCACTAGGAATGCCAGATCTCCTAAACTTGTAGGAAAGGAGCTGTGGAGTGAAACAAGATCTGCCTGTACTAACAGGAGTAATGAACAAAGTTTTTATTTTTGAAATTGAAAAAAAGAGTCCTGTGTCTGCCAGTGTGGGCAGCTGCAGCATGCGTACTTGCCCTCTCCTGGTAGACTGGCTGATTGGAATCCTAGCCCATAGTCACTGGCAGGGAGGTGATGACCTGTGAGTACTATTGCTGGACTAATAATCCAAACGCTTGGCTGATGTTCTGGGGAACCAGGTTCAAATCCAAATCCAAATTCAAATTTGAATTCTGTAAAAATCATCTGTTTGGGAAAAAACTGATCGGGTTTACTAATGTCCTTTAAGAATGGAATCTGCCATCCTTACCTGGTCTAGCCTATGTGTGACTCCAGACCCACAGCATGTGGTTAACTCTTAGGCAGTTAGGGATGAGCAATAAATGCTAGCCTAGCCAGCAATGTCCACGTCCCATGAATGAACTTGTTTTTTTTTTAAGAAAAAGTAATAGTTGTATACTTGGATATCCTGACTGCTGCTGTGACCCTGGATATAATTTACAATTACTTTATGGTTTCCAGCCCACAAATTGAAGCAGCAGTATAGGTTCATCTTCACACAGCAGACTTTTTTTGAAGTACAGTGTAATCAAAAGGGAGTTAGAGCATAATAGTGAAGTTTAGAGCTTGTTAATGTGACTGACTTCCAGACTGTAATACTCCTGTTGCACAATTGATTAAGTGTTTAAACTTAATAGGTTTGCCCAGACATGATCTGAGTTTGAATAAAGAAGTATTTTGTATTTTGTATTTTGAATTCAGTTAACACATTTAACTCTAATGCAGTGTAGAATGACAGCATGACAGTGTATTGCTGAGTCTCAGTGAGGTACTGTGGAAGTTCTGTGTATTTGTACTTATTTGGGAGGATGGGGCTGCTTCTTTTTACTTGTGTTTTAAATATGGCAACTATCTCCATCATGTGGCAAGAATTGAGAAGCCGTTTCCTACTGATCACAAGAAAGGTACTCCAATTAGCATGCCTACTCGTGACTGAGGTTAGTGTCCTTCTGGAATCTGTGCAGTTTTAAGGCTAACTGGGGAACAGAAAATATGGTGTTTGCAACAAGACAACTGCAAAGGGAAGTTCAGAGAGCAGCACCAAGATTGATATCTGCAGTTCTTAGAATGAATTAAAGGTTTTGATAGCGTTAATTACTTGTTCTGTGATTCATAGTCTCTAGGCTAGGATGTCCAAGCAGATTTAAAGTACAATGCTGACTGCAGGTTGATATGACTGAATGTGTTTGTGCCTGTGGTGAAATATTAGATGCCTTTATGGCAATGAGCAGCATTGATATTTTCTAATTGCCCTGTTAAGTCATGTGATTACACATCTCTGGAGCAGTTGGGACTTGAACCCTTCTCTACTGTTTCAGAGATAGGGGTACCACTACAGCACCACAAGAACCTACCAACAAACTTCAAGCAGCATACAGCACGGATATGTTTGGCTATACAGTGCTTCAACTGCTTTATGGAAATGCTTGAAAAAAAAACCAACCATATTCTTGTCTACAATCATTCCGTTCAAAGTGGGGAGCTGTTCAGTCTTTCCAGACTACATGCCTCTACCAAAAATCAGAGGCAGTAATCAGAGAGCTTTTGTTTCCATTGGTTGTATGCTCAAACTATCCGCATCCAGACTGGACTAACAAATTGTATGTTGTTTAAAACTTGGCCCTGCAAATCAGTGTCTTCAAGACTGAGGTGGTTTTACCCAGTACCAGGCAAGTGCTATAAAAGATTTGATGTAACAGTTATGGCATCCACTGGAAAAATCTAGTGATATCATCTCTGTTGATCAATATCTGTGCATGCATCTGGGAAGTAAGTTCTGCCTGTGGCCTGCTTAATGATTCTGTCTGGAAGTAGCATGACACAGCTAAAATCGAACTCTACCAGGTCACTGTTCTGATCATTGTGATCTATGAAGTAGAATCCTTGCCTGTACAAGTCCTTAATTTGTGCAGAATTCCAGAGTGGAGATCGTTGAGAATTATCTTTGGGCAGGACTTGTTTCCTGTATACATGACCAAATTCACAAACGGATCATCATCTCTGCATAACTGTCCCAGGGCAAATGTTTACGTGTTCAAATCATGTCACTTATTTTTCTTTAAAGATATCTTAAACTTATTGATTGCAAACCACTTCCCTTAAACACTGCAGGTGACCAGACCAAATGGTGACAAGCACTTAAGTTTGGCTCAGCAGTTTTGAGGACCATCGAATCTAAATTTTCAACACTCAGAAACCACAAGTAGTGCAGCTGTAGTCCTTTTTCTTTCTTAGCCTTCCCCAAATTTGTCTAAAATCAACACCAAAAACCTACAAAAAGGAGCAAATTGGTGTCATTAACAAGGTCGACCTATTAAACTGAAAGGTGATGTTATCAGTGATAAAACTTTAATGGTGAATGTACTTAACACAGGCTAATTATTCAGTAAAGAAATAAGTCAGTATGCTCGTCATAAAAAGAATCTTCATGTCGAATATCAGTGGAGAAATCGATGACGTTAAAAGACCGACCTACATTTCCAGAGCACTAGATATCAAAACCCCTTCAGCCAATGAGTTACTTTTGAAATGCAGTTATTATAATTTTGCAACACAGCAGCTGACAGGCTCCCGCATAGCATAGCATAGCAATAGTTATTTTTCTTTGCAATAATGAGGCCACATATTGCCCACAAGGAACCAAGGAAAATACACTCCGTCTGCTTTTAAGATCCCATGAGCATTTTATATCCGAGAGAGCTTGGTTTCTATCTGACTGCTCATCTGAAAGGCAGAGCGTCCAACAGCTCAAATATAATTGTAGATTTTCATGCTTGTGTCCTAGAGTGAGAGTCCACAAACTTCAGATTCTGAGATGAGAATGTCACCAAATGAGCTATGGTTGACACTTAAACTGGAGAGTGACATCACACAACCAGATGATCTCTCTTCCAGGGATTGAAAGAAGTGAGAACATTGTAGCTGTCCTACATCTCATCTTCCAAAATACTGTCATTTTGGCAAGCATTCCTTTAGACTAATAAATTGCACATCACCCCACTCTTGAAGCAAAGTAATAAGGGGAAACCAGTGAATTATTTACCTAATATCTGTTCTAAAGAAGGATCATGCAGGCCTTCATATTAACTCTTTCCACAGATGTGGCCAGACCTGCTCAGTTTCTTCAGCATTCTTTGATTCAGATTTCCCATGTCCACAGTGTTTTGCTTATATTTTGTTCTCATTATTTGCCTAATATCACATGTTGGGTAATTCTTAATCTGCAAGATGGATAACTGAAAATTTTCCACAAATCAGAGGCAGATCGAAGCACAGTGGATTTAGAAACGGTATATTATGTATTTACGTATCTTAAATTATTTGAAGAGAACTAAGTTAGTGAGCATGAGAGTGTCTTGAGGTGTTGTTTATATGGACTTGCAGAAAGCATTTCATCACGCTTGTCAACACTGTTGGCTGAAGAGTAAGCTTGAGGTTGAAGGCAAATTGACCTGGTTAGAAAATTGATTCAGCAGTGGGATAATAGGCAATACTCTAATTGGTAGGAGTGACTCGTGGTGGCCAAGTATCTGTGAGCTTCAACTGTTCAATGTTTCATGAATAACTTCTGTTGAAGTAAGAAAGCCGTATCTAGATGCAGATAACACTATCACAGCAATGTTCAAGTGAATGAACAAAACTGTGGCAAATAGATTTTTATGTCAGCCAGTGTGATGTCATCCATTTTGGAGCTAAAAATGATAGTATGGGGTACTCTAGACCTCCACTCTTTCTTGACTTTCACCAAAGAGCCTTGAGGTAGATGTAATGATCATGAAAATATTATAAACCATATAAAATGTCATGTAAATCCACCCCCATATCTAGGGGAATAGAATACAAGGAGGTAAGTTATGTTACACCATACCAGTGAACAGTTCTGAACACCACACCTCAAAGGGCATAGTGACCTTGGAGGGAACGCAATGTTGGTTCTTTAGAAAAGCAGCTAAATGCCAAGGGTACCAGTTTATGAAGAGATTAAACATGGCTGTGTTGCATTCAGTAACGTTTGAAGATTTAAGGATTGGTTCAAGAAGTTTCAAGTTTTAATATATTTATTAAGATTAAAAATTCAAGTAATGGTACATTGAAGTAACTTATTTCCTTTTTAGATGAGTTCAGGATTAGGTCAAGAAGTGTAAAATTTAGGACTGGAGCATTTGGGAGTGAAGTTGAGAAACACTGCTTTTGGTTATGAGAAATTTGCAACTTCAGCTAATAATTGCTAGAGCAATTTTTAAGATTTTTGAGCTACAAATCTATCTACCTAGTCTTGGCAGATAGCACACTCTATATGTTTTGAGTCAAGAGAGTCAAGCCCCACTCCAGAACTTGGGCACAAATTTCAAATTCAATTTGTGCATTGTAGAAGGAGTGCTGTTATGGAAAATGCTGTCTTTTAATGAGAGCACCTGGCTGCTTGTGTGACTGTAACCATTTTTTAAGAAAAACCTGGGATTTGTTCAAGTTTGCTGGCCAGCTCTTATCCCTTCATCAAAATCAAAAACCACTTAGCTGGTTATCAAATTGGTGTTTATGGGATTTGTTGTGCAGAGATTAGCTGCTGTTTGTCAATATTATAATCCTGAGGAAGGATCATCAGACCTGAAATGTTAACTCTGATTTGTCTCCAGATGCTGCCAGCCCTGCTGAGCTTTTCCAGCAACTTTTTTTTTTGGTCACTTATTACTAATCCATTTACTCAAATTTGCAAGGGTTGTCACTTGATGACTGGTAACCTATTTAGTGATGCATAGTTTGGGACTTATTAGAACCACTTGTCTGCAAACATTCACAAGTATTGTTCCGAGAGTGGACAAAAGAGCTGCATTCTGCAATGGAGGTCGCAGTGGTTCGAGAAATTGGCTTACCACCACATTTAGGAGGATAGTGGGGGGTGGGCAATGGTCCCTGCATCTGCCAGTGATGTTCAGGTCCCATGAATGACTTTTTAAAAAGTCATATGCACTGATCAAGTTTTCAGGAATTTCTTTCCTCCTTTACTCTGGACTCTGGTACTAATCTAGTTTATATTGGATGTTTACAATCACCCCTTAATATTATTCCAGTTTTGTATTCTTCTGTCATTTCCCTACAAATGTTCTCCTATCTGTTTTGCTTTTAGGTGATGTATACAATCCATAATAACTGCAGTGTTATGCTGGGATTTTAAACACTTTTGCATTGTCAATGGCATCTCCCTCTGTGTTATCATAGTTTCATTGATTTAATTATGCCACTTCCATCTGTTTGTCTTCCCTATCTTTCTTGCATACTTTTGTAACCAAAGGAATATTTGTGTCGGAGATAGTAGGAACTGCAGATGCTGGAGAATCTGAGATAACAAGGTGTAGAGCTGGATGAACACAGCAGGCCAAGCAGCATCAGAGGAGCAGGAAGGCTGACGTTTTGGGCCTAGACCCTTCTTCAGAAAATGTTCGTGTCTATCTGGCTGCTCTTTGAACTGGGTCTCTCTCTCGCCATTATCTTCTATTCCATGTATTGACTTGTGCCTCCAGCTGACCAATTTTTTTAACTACAACTCCATTTTGGCTTCTTATTTGTTCCATTTACTGATCCCTCTCCTGTTGAAACTCTTGGCTTGTCCCTAAAATGATTTGGTTCAGTAAGTTTTTCATACTGTGACCTACTGAAGTTGCTTTGATTTTGGAACTTCCGAACGAGTGGATCTACTTTTTCTCTGTCTGTCTGTCTGCCTGCTTTCATTACTGCTGAAAAATTTTGTTTGCTCCCTTTTCTACTCATAAAGGCGAGGGAAGTTGAGGTTTGGAACAGAAACTTTATCATTTCTGGGATCCTTTTGGTGGCATAAAACGCCTGGAGGCAGCTAGAGCATGATAGGTAAAGCTCCCCTGACTATCATTCCAGAAGTAGGAATAGACCAGGCTGAATGAGTCATGTGCCCTTGTCAATTATTAACTTGTGGAGGACTAAAAGGAATGGAGGGTTCTGTTCTGGAGAGGAGTATGCTGAAGAACATTGTCTGCATATTATTGTCTGTGACCTATGTTAGAAGCACTTGAAAATGTGTCATTTTTGAGTCAAATTACTACTTTTTGCACAGATGCAGCCAGACCTTCTGAGTTCCTTCAGCACTTTTTTGTTTTTATTTTAAATCAGCAGCATCTGTAGTACTCTTGTGTAAAGGTTATTTGAGACTCTATATCCACTACAAATCCACTGACTCCCACAGCTTTCTGGACTATACATCCTCACACCCCACTTCCTGTAAAGACTCCATCCCATTCTCTCAGTTCCTCTGTCTCCATCGCATATGTTCAGATGAGGCCAACTTCGACAAGGGAGCCTCCGAAATGTCCACCTTCTTCCTCGACCAAGGATTCCCCAGCTCCGTTGTCGACAGTGCCCTCAAGATGGATTGGACCCGTCTCCCACACTTCTGCCTTTACCCCTTCTCTTCCCTCCCGCAACAGAGATAGGGCTGCCCTTAGAACATAGAACATTACAGAGCAGTATAGGCCCTTCGGCCCTCGATGGTTTCACAGGTCGGCGCAACAATCTGAAGCCCATCTAACCTAAACTATTCCATTGTCATCCATATGTTTATCCAATGACCATTTAAATGCCCTTAAAGTTGGCGAGTCTACTACAGTTGCAGGCAGGGCATTCCACGCCCTTACTACTTTGAGTAAAGAACCTACCTCTGACATCTGCCTATGTCTGTCACCCCTCAATTTAAAGCTATGTTCCCTCGTGCTAGCCATCACCATCCGAGGAAAAAGGCTCTCACTGTCCACCCTATCTAATCCTCTGATCATCTTGTATGTCTCTATTAAGTTACCTCTTAACCTTCTTCTCTCTAACGAAAACAGCCTCAAGTCCCTCAGCCTTTCCTCATAAGACCTTCCCTCCATACCAGGCAACATCCCGGTAAATCTCCTCTGCACCCTTTCCAATGCTTCCACATCCTTCCTATAATGCGGTGACCAGAACTGTACGCAATACTCCAAGTGCGGCCGCACCAGAGTTTTGTACAGCTGCAACATGACCTCATGGCTCCGAAACTCAATCCCTCTACCAATAAAACCTAACACACCGTACGCCTTCTTAACAACCCTATCAACCTGGGTGGCAACTTTCAGTGATCTATGCACATGGACACCGAGATCTCTCTGCTCAAATCTCTCTATGCACATGGAGGAACAAGAAACCTTCTCTTTCCCTCCTAAATCCTGCTGAATCCACATATATAAGCTGTTACGATATATGATGATGGCATAAATTATATTACAATCTGGTTAGGGACAAATATCATTTTTGTTCTTAGCCACCATCCCACTAGCGTCCGCGTCCGCGTCTGCATCCACATCCAGAAGATCATCAGACGCCATTTCCGCCACCTCCGGCAAGATGCCACCACCAGACACACATTCCCCTCCCTTGTCCACCTTCCGCAGGGACTGTTCCCTCTGGGACACCCTGGTCCACACTTCCTTCACCCCCAGCACCTCCCCACAGCCCTACAGCACCTTCCCCTGTAACTGGTGAAGGTGCAACACCTGCGCATTTACCTCCTCCCTCCCCAGTATCCAAGGGCCAGGTGAAGCAGCACTTCACCTGCATTTCCCAGAATCTAGTCTAATGCATTCGCTCCTCACAATGTGGTCTCCTCTACACTGGGGGAACGAAGTGTAGACTGGGTGACTGCTTAGTAGAACATCTAAGTTCTGGTCGCTTTTTTTTTTAGAAAAAAAAAAAAGACCCTGAACTACCCGTTACCTGCCACTTCAATGCACCATCCTGTTCGCTGGCCAACATGTCTGTCTCTGGCTTGCTGCAGTGTTCTAGCGAAGCTCAACACAAGCTGGAAGAACAACATCTCATTTTCTGCTTGGTGACCCTGCAGCCCTCCGGACTCCGTATTGAGCTCAATAATTTTAGTCCCTAAACTCTCCCATGTTCCAGCCCCCTACCCCACACACCAGGCTTTGTTACCAAATAGATAGTAGGAACTGCCGATGCTGGAGAATCTGAGATAACAAGGTGTAGAGCTGGATGAACACAGCAGGCCAAGCAGCATCAGAGGAG